>NC_068295.1:40815645-41058145 GCF_025860055.1 Xyrauchen texanus
CATTTGAAAACAGAGGCAAAACAGTTGTTTTTATTTTGCAATGCACACTGTAAAAACAAATCCTGGCAGATGTGGTTGCCAGAATAATGATGTAAAAAAGTACAGTAAAAATATAAATGACTTTACAGAACAACTTGTACATTTTACAGTTTAAATCTGATGTAATTTACATGATGACTCTGGCACTGTAAAAAAAACATCATACACTTAATATATGAACCTTCTGAAACTGTAAAACAGTTTTACAGTTGATACTCGTTAATCAATTAAAAAAAACGTCAGTTTTTTACCGTTAAAATTACAGAAATGTTTTACAGTGATATGATTGTTTTGAAAAACAACAAAGTAATAGAATAAAGATTACAATATGTGAAATAATTTATAATATACAGTAAATTGCTTTATTAGATTGACAAAGTTTAACAAAGACTCAAAAAACAACCAAACCTTCCTCATTTCTGCAATCTCATAAATGTATGTGTTGTTTAAAGTCTGTGAGACTGTTTGCCTTGAGGGCAGAGGTTATCAAACCTAGTTTATTGGTCACTGTAAACAGGTCTGGGTGTGAACATGTGCCTTAGTTTATTCTAAAGCTATAATAAGTTTGTCATTAAACTGTGTGAAAAGAATGGGAGGTGCAGCTGTTTACTCATTTAATATAACAAGCTACTTACTCATTACGTCTTTTCTCCTGATGGCCTCAATTGTGTACTAAGGATGTACCGGTAACCGTTCTAATGTGACCATAGTTTTAATTCGGTTCATACCTGTTATGTTACAATGGCGAATCACTACTAGTAGTTTCATTACTGTTTTGAACTGTAATGCTGTTTCTAATGACAAATTTATAAACTGATTATGAGCAATTATACATTTGAGTGTGCAATTTCTGCACCACTAATGTCACCAAACAGACTTGCGAAAATAATGACCAGATTCCAGAACACTCCGGTCAGTGACCAACAGATTGTCCCGCTTCAAACTGATGCCATAGGTTGAGCTAGTGTTGCTAAGTCAAGAAAGTCAACCTATGAATGGCTTAGGGATAGGATTGTTGAGAAGTTGACATATGAATTAAATAAATTAATAAAACACCTTTAAGAAAAGCATTTTACTTTTCAGTTACTTTTTGTGTTGTATTCTCATTATTAACGTAGTGACACACTGTTTGTCTCATGTGGAATTCTATTTGAGTTCTTCCTGTAACGATGAGTGTTAAACCATTTGACCTTGCCTTAAATTTAAACTCACTGGAAACTGTGCTGCACGTCTCCATATATCTTTCCAGTAGAATCAGAATAAAAAAGTTCTCTAAGATTCTCATTAGCATCAAGATCTGTTGCCCTCTTAACTCCCCTTGTCAGTAGTCTATTGAGGCAGTGTGCAGTTCTCTAGGGAGTGGGAACTGTGGACAATGATAAAATTGATGTTTGCTGGACGCATTCCTGAAGTTGACGTAAAGTAACACAGTAACACAGCTGTAACTGTTCTTAGGACAAAAGATTTTCACATAGACTATCTGTATTTTCCTCTTATCAGAAATGTCTGTCTACAGTGAATATTCATGCTGGACATGTTATGTAAGACTATAAGCATCTTTACACAGCTCAATTAAGGCTGCTCTGTTCCTGCTCAAAATTCTGTGTTAAGACGCAATGCTGCATAAAAGCTGGACTAAATTATTTCTGCTTTGTCCCACTTCAACCCCTAGTATCAAAAGCTGCTCCTGTCTCATTCCTCCCACGTTCTCTCATGCTGGGGAGCCCCCGGCATGACGTACATGGGGGAGGGCGTGCCCTAAGCCCCGTCTGCCGGCAGGTCACCCCGCCTTCCTGAATCTGGGAGGGGACAGGTGGAGAGAAACAAAAATAATAAAAATATGGGGGGTGTAACAGTGTAGTACCCCCCCCCCCCCCAAAAAAAAAACACTGTAAAATTTAAAAGAGAGCAAAACGGCCAACGCGAAGTGGCAATGGGAGAGAGAGAGGAGAGAGAGATGAAAAAAAAAAAACCCACTTACTCGGCAGTTCTCCGATACGACACACTCCAACAGACAACAGCCGCGCCTCTATGGGCGTATCGGAGGCAGTCCTCCAGCCTTGTCGGACGGAATGCCACGCCGCATTCTCGAGGAACAGAAGGGGTCTCCCCAGCCCCTGGCAGTGGTTCTCCCGCTCCAGGCGGTCGGTTAGGAGCCCCATCTCCCCTTGCGGTTGGCGGCCGTTCCTCCGCTTCCAGGCGGCTGCTCCGTAAGGGGTGGATGGTAGTGGCGAGAACTCTACTACAGCGTATCCCTCCTCCTTCCCGTGTTTCGGCACCAGTGTAAATCGATTAAGGGAAAGGAGGAGGCGCGAACCGGCTTGACAATATTAATAATAGTTTAATGAAAAACTTAAACAAAAGACACAAACACACACATGATGGTCAGCTGCCCGTAAACGATCTTTCTCTGTCGCACCACCACCCGCATTCGGCCTTTATCCCTCTTGGAGGCTTAATTAGCCTGATAAGGGACCGGGTGTGTAGAATCACGACCCGGCCCCACCCTCCGACCTGTCACACCCACTAGTATGATTGGCTAACATTGTGCATCCCTCAAATTCAGTCATATTTGAAACTCAATCTGGAGAGAATGAACAAGCTCCACAACATTATAAAACTAAATGTCAGGGGTTACACATAACGCACATCCAATACTTTCCATATATTAAACTGTTCATCTCAAGCACATCTTTTAACACTCACACCCTGTTTACAACAGACATGAGAGTCACATCAAAAGCATAAATTTAGCTTTTCGAAAATACTCTCCCAAGTGGATAAATATGAAATATTCATGTTGTAGTGTGGACAGGGGAAATGGAAATATTTGAAAATGTTGATGCATTTGTTGTGATGTGACGCAGTACAATCAAGATGGCGGCCCATGTTGTAGCGCCGTTGTTGTGCCTGATATTCACTTTGATAGAGTTGCTAAAGATATATGTTACGTTGTACATCCTTCACATTGCATTTCTTCAAAGGCGACAGGAAGTTTACTCGGAATTGCTGTCTGGCGATGCAACACAAGGACAATTACCTTTCAGACCTACATGTAATGATGATTTAAGCATTTTCATATGTTTCGATATGGATGAAAAAGCATTTGGAATACACTTGAACATGCCAGTGTGGACAGAGAAAAAAATGTGTATATGTTCTTTTTAATCATATAGATTTAACAAGAAGTGATTCTATATGTGTATTTCCATATCTGGTGATATTTGAATGTTATTTTTATATTGAGAAGACAAACTCATTTACATATCGGTGAAAGTTTTGGCCAAAGTTCAGGTTACCTAATAACGAGTAAATCTATGTACTGGTTTTGGACGCATGCATTACTCAATGGTAAAATAATGTACATTATTAGTTAAGTGATCTTTACAGCTAATTGGTTAACAAACACTTTCATTAAAATTGGTATTGGTATTGGTCGTGTAAAATAATATTGGTCGATCAGTAGGTGAGTGTCCAGTTACTTTATGGAATGTATTTTTTTGTGGGTTTCAAGCTAATTAGCATGAGAACGCATGGTACAATACCTGGTTAATTGGGTATTAAAAGTAATAACACACAAGGAGAAGATTTTACTTTTAAGCTGTTTCATCCAAGCTGAGATTAAATAGATTCCTTTCAAAATGTATTAATCTTGGACCTTTGAACCAGAAAGAAATGCATGTTTCAATAGGCCTGTAAATTTGAGACTTGAACATGAAACCTGCTTTGAAATCATATACAATAGCTATCACTCAGGCCTGGAAATGTACAAGACCAGGTGAAGCGGATGAATTCCGTAAGCCTTCGTGGCTGTTTAAACATTGTGTGGCTCAAGAATTACCCAGGAGTGGGCGTGTGTCTAATTTTTCTTTTGAGATTGACCTGGTGTCCTTTCTATAAAATGCTCTTTCATGAAATTCTATAGATACTGTGGTGAAAACATTAATACATTACCTTGTGAATAGAAGACCAAGACACTGTGCATCCGTATGTCACCATGTACTGTTTCTTTGTGCTTTCGTGACTTGATTTGGACTTGGACTTTCACTTTTTGCTCCATTGTTAGTTTTTATTGTTGTTGTTGACAATGCATTCATTAGAAGACCAGAGCAGAAACGTTTTAAAATTTGAAATATTACCCTTCTCTTGTGATCAAATGTTATTTGGTCTGGGTACACCATAATATTATGAGTAGAGTATTTCTGAAAATCTGAAATTACAGAGAGCTTCTTTGTACAATAGAGATTGTTGGCCTGCACGTATTAGCTGTACTGTACTAGCACATTGTTGTAAAATACAGGGCCATGCCCATAATATACACTGGCAGCCAAAAGTTTGGAATAATGTATAGATTTTGCTGTTTTGGAAGGAAATTGGTTCTTTAATTCACCAAAGTGGCATTCAACTGATCACAAAGTATAGTCAGAACATTACTGAAGTAAAAAACAGCACCATCACTATTTGAAACAAGTCATTTTTGATCAAATCTAGACAGCAGCATCACTCCAACACCTTAACGCCAGTGTATTTTGTTAATACATTCGTTGCCAGGTAACCATTTTAGATAGTCCTATTTCTTTTGCCAGTTCACATCAAATAAGTTGTACTAGGTCAAACACTTAGCTTTAATGTACCACATTCTTAGGCTTCTGGACTTGCTAGAGGGAACATTGTTGGTGGTCAAGCGTGTCATGTTTCAGCACACCTGCAGTGATTATAGGTCAAGTGTCTCTCAGGCACAACGGCTGTATCTGAAACCTACAAAAATGGTGCCGTTGCACACAGTATACAGTATAGTAGTCAGCTTTTAGTCCATGTCTGTTAGCATTTAGGCATCTATATGCTAGTGTACTCCTAAAATTTGACAAAGTTAACTTTATTTAATATTTACAGTCTACCTGTTCTGGGAAAACAGGCCAAAAATATTGATGATGTATCTTACACTTACACTTGGCGTAACTAAATTTTTGTCCAATCAAAAGCTCTTTAGAATAAGAACACCCCTTCCTCCAATAACACCTGCCAGCGACTAGCAATAGCAAGTAGCATATCATGGTTCATGGTTGTGACATAAGCTAAAGCCTATAAGGGTCAATCCCTTCAATTTGTCAGTTTTAGTAGAAAATATGTATGTCAATACTGCACTCTTCAAACCATGTTATGAGTCATTATATATTTGTGTAGTTATCTCTAAAGCTCAGGGTAGGGTTGCTCCAAGGCTGTGAAGTTCAAACTAAGGGCTTAAGTAGCTACTAGTTAACTAGTAACTACTAAGTAACGACTAGTTAGTTTATTTAACTGACTTAGTTTAACTAAGTCAGTGCTTAATTTGTCAGTGCTTACATTTACATTTAAATGCGATACGTAAAAAAATTATTTGCATATATATGCGACTAAATTTCAAGCTATGCAACTAAACAATATCTGTCACTAGCTACTGGCTAGAAAATTTTCAGATTTAAAACCTCTCAAGCTCCATCAGGCTGGATGGGGAGCATCGGTGCACAGCCATTTTCAGATCTCTCCAGAGATGTTCAAGTCTGGGCTCTGGCTGGGCCACTCAAGGACATTCACAGAGTTGTCCCGTATCCACTCCTTTGTTATCTTGGCTGTGTGTTTAGGGTCGTTGACCTGTTGGGAGATGAACCCTTGCCCCAGTCTCAGGTCCAGAGTGCTCTGGAGCAGGTTTTCATCAAGGATGTCTCTGTACATTGCTGCATTCATCTTTCCCTCAATCCTGACTAGTCTCCCAGTTTCTGCCACTGAAAAACATCCCCACAGCATGATGCTGCCACCAACATGCTTCACTGTAGGGATGGTATTGGCCAGGTGATGAGCGGTGCCTGGTTTCCTCCAGACATGACGCTTGCCATTCAGGCCAATATTTGTTTCATCAGACCAGAGAAGTTTGTTTCTCATGGTCTGAGAGTCCTTCAGGTGCCTTTTGGCAAACTCCATGTGGGCTGTCATGTGCCTTTTACTGAGGAGTGTCTTCCGTCTGCCCACTCTATCATACAGGCCTGATTGGTGGAGTGCTGCAGAGATGGTTGTTCTTCTGGAAAGTTCTCCTCTCTCCACAGAGAAATGCTGGAGCTCTGTCAGAGTGACCATCGGTTCTTGGTCACCTCCCTGACTAAGGCCCTTCTCCCCCGATTGCTCAGTTTGGTCGGGCGGCCAGCTCTAGGGTTCCAAACTTCTTCCATTTACGGATGATGGAGGCCACTGTGCTCATTGGGACCTTCAATGCTGCAGAAATATTTCTGTACCCTTCCCCAGATCTGTGCCTCTATACAATCCTGTCTCGGAGGTCTACAAACAATTCTTTGGACTTCATGGCTTGGTTTGTGCTCTGACATGCACTGTTAACTGTGGGACCTTATATTAGACAGGTGTGTGCTTTTCCAAATCATGTCCAATCAACTGAATTTACCACAGGTGGACTCCAATCAAGTTGTAGAAACATCTCAAGGATGATCAGTGGAAACAGGATGCACCTGAGCTCAATTTTGAGGGTCATGGCAAAGGCTGTGAATACTTATGTACCTGAGATTTTTTTGTTTTTATTTTTAATAAATTTGCAAAGATTTTAAACAATCTTCTTTCATGTTGTCATTATGGGGTATTGTTTGTAGAATTTTGAGGAAATTAATGAATTCAATAAATTTTGGAATAAGGCTGTAACATAACAAAATGTGGAAAAAGTGAAGTGCTGTTAATATCTTCCAGATGCACTGTATATAGTAATATATCTCAATCGTGCACCTTTAACTTTTAAACCCTCATGCTTTTATTTTGACATTGTGAACTCTTCATTAAGTCCTGTATTTGTGTCTGTTTGTAGGTAAGTTCACAGTATTTTAATTTGCTTCTTATTCAAATTCTGGTCAAATACACCTCCGGTGCTGTTCTAAATGCATATTATAAGTGAACCGAACTATTGAGCATCTGCATCTGAGATGTTGTTCGTGAGTAGCGATCAAATATTGCGCACTGCGTGAAGGCTAAAAATAGCCACGAGTTTGTGTGTGTAAACAGAGCAGCGCCATTCAATAATGCGCTGGAGCTGCGTGTGCATTTTATATATTTACTTATTAAACACAGCCTTTGTGATTCACAGAACTATCACACATCTTCAAGTGGCTTTGAATAAAATGCAAAAGTCATATGAACTACTTTAGTTGTGTTTTTATGAGTTTGACTGTAAAAAAACATGACAAACACACAGTATCGGATTTGGATCAGGCTCGTCATACCGATACCTGATCTATCTAAAAGCTTCAGTATCGGAGCCGATACTGATCCAGGTATCGGTACATGCGTACTCTAGAGGAAATGTACTTTGGCTGTAGTGGATCCTGAGTGGTTGTGGATCGTGGGGTCACCATCGCTTTTGTTGAGATGTGATACTGTATGCAGCAGTTACATTAAAATGGCATTTAACAACTTCAACTCTAATTGTGGTTAAACCTTTCCACTGACTGTTTTCACAACATTCACAATGTGCCAGTGTAACGCACCTGTTGGATGTCTGTTGGAAGGTCAAAATGTTGCAAAACTCAAGAGCTTGTAGATTTGAATTTAAGAGCTTTAGAATTAATATTTGCATGCTTTCCAATTCACTCAGTTGAGCTTCTACTGAATGTCTGGTGTAATATCATTGCGAGACCACAAGAGGTTGATATAATCGAAGATGTCATAAAAATTTATAGGATGTCAAATTTGTTCATTTTTAAAAAACTAAAATCTGATTAAAGTAATAAAAAGTGAGATATGAAATAAAATATACACTCTCACATATTATAGCTCGTGAAGTCATATACAGTATATGAATACTATTGTTATGTGAAGATGCCTTCTGCCTGGTTTGCTTTTTCAGTTGCATTATGCTTAAATATCATGGTCAAATTCTGGCAAATATCAACAAAAAATGAACTAGCCAATGTCGAGTTGGTATGTCAAATTAATAAGGGGGAATAAATAAATAATAATACAACAGATGGAAAAATAGCATTTATTCCTTTTAATATCCAATATACAGTATTTTGTATGCACAATGTGTTAAAACTTGTCAAGCCAATGACACTGGGCGATATGCATATGACAGTACACAGATTAGATTAGTTTCATGCAGAAGAGCTACAACGAAGTGTTCTTTTTTTACATGTTCTCCCTTGTTATTGTAATCATAAATGTCTGAAGGATTGAATGAAGTCTGTCACACAAAACATGAGCTCATGGATGTTGTTACTCCTGGTCGTAGGCTTCCATAAATAAATAAAGGCTATTAATCAAACAACATTAACAAAGAAACGAGAAAAACACTCACTACTTTTGGCCGAATAACTTGAGTAGCTTTAAAAGTATTAATGTAATAGAATAAAACAGTGACATTTTTAATAATATTGTTGTTTTTTAATTATACTGACCTCTGATGTAGAGAGTGTTAATTTATATAATAAATTACCAGGAAAGTAGAGATGATAAAATTATTTATAATTATGCATAGCCTTTATAAAGATAGAAAAGTGTCAACATTTGTAGAGCAATACTTCAGCAGAATATTCCACTAGTCACAAACGTTTGTGCATCATGCATTAGATTAGAATGAGAACACAACTATTTCTGGGCTTAAAAGATACAAGAACTAAATCAATGTGGAACATTGTATCTCAAAAGGAGGACTGTGTGACCCCTCATGTGCTACTTAAAGGAATAGTTCACAAAAAATTAAAATTCTCTCATCATTTCCTCATCCTCATGCCATCCCAGATGTGTTTGACTTTCTTTCTTCTGCTGAAAACAATTAAGATTTTTAGAAGAATATTTCAGCTCTGTTGGTCCATACAATGCAAGTGAATGGATGGCAAAATGTTGACGCGCCAAAAAGCAAATAAATGCAGCGTAAAAGTAATCCATATGACTCCAGTGGTTAAATCCATGTCTTCAGAAGTGATATGATAGGTGTGGGTGAGAAAAACATAAATATTTAAGCATTTTTTCTAGAAATTCTTCTCCCTGCCCAGTAGTTGGCGATATGCATGAAGAATGTGAATCACCAAAAACACAAAAAGTGGAGATTGACTGAACAGGGAGGAGAACTCACCCTATTGTTATGATCCCTTGTTGTCTGTGCCGTGTTTTCTGTTTCTCCCGTCTCTGTTCACATTCCATGTCACGTTTTCCTTGTTGTCCGCCCCGTGTTTCACTGTCTTCGTGTTAAAACTACATTTCCCATGATCCCCAGCACTCATCACTGCCAGCCGTGTGTCATTGTGCTCACCTGATTGTAGTTTGTCATCATCTTGTATCCAGTGTATATATACCCTGTTTGTTCTCCATTCCCTTGTCTATCGTTGATGTTTGTGGACGCCTGTCTTCGTGCTCTTCCACGTGTTCATCCTGCCGGTTCTGCCTTTCATGTTTTCCGTGTTTACGTTTTGTTTCCCCATCGCGGGTATTTCCTTTGTGTTTTTCCCGTGTAGTTTTCACTGTTGTTTAAATAAATCACTGCATTTGGATCCAACCCCTTGTCTGCCTCCTCCTGCATCGTTACACCTATCATATCTCTTCAGAAGTCATGGATTTAACCTCTGGAGTCACTTGGATTAGGCTACTTTTATGCTGACTTTTGTGATTTTCGGAGCTTCAAAATTTTGGCACCCGTTCACTTTGTATGGACCAAAAGAGCTGTGAAATTCTTCTATAAATCTTAATTTGTGTTCTGCAGGTGAAAGAAAGTCATACACATCTGGGATGGCATAAGAGTGACTAAAGGATAAGAGCATTTTCATTTTTGTGTGAATTATTCTTTTAAAGCCCAATGTGGCCCCTGTACCAAACCACTGCTCTACCCCCTCTATTGTACGGGACATGACGCCATTGACACTGCTTTTTTAGTGGTTTTATTTTTGTATTCCTTGCATTGTTTTGAACATGTTTTATGTGCAACAATAACTCTCTCAATCGGCATTAAGGCAAATTTAGGCCCTACACATAAACTGATTTTAATGTAATTGTTTCTTATATTATGATATTGAAAATAACTTTCATCTTATAATTTCTGTAAGCATGTCACCCTTTAATTAATTTTTTTAAATCAGATTCATGTAGTTTTACAATATCATAGATAAGTGATGTATTTTAAAAGTTGTCAATCACAAACACCTATAAAATACCTTTTTTATTCTTTCTGGCACAATGCCATAGAAGGGAATAGAAGTTACATTTTTAAATAGCAGCATTGAGTTTTTATTATAATGGGGAATAGCTTTCGCAACTCAGTACTCAATACACACTACTTGAGTAGATTTTAGGACAGGTACATTTAAAAGTACTGTTAAGATGTAATAGTACTTTTACTTGAGTATTATTTTTCAGTACTCTTTCCACTCCTGGTTGCTAAGTAATAAAAGTACATTACACACAAATACGTTTCAATACTTTTCAGTGTTGAATGATATATATTTGTAATAAACTTTTCGTTTGATCTCATAGCAATGCATTCTAGACTTATCTGTGAAGGATGCATGCGATGCTGCCTTTGAATTTGGCCAAATCCAGGTACACTGCCTGGACCGCCTTTAGCTTTGATTACGGCATGCATTTGTCGTGGCATTGTTTCGACAACCTTATACAACATCACATCATTTATTTACATCCAGAGTTGTATTAAGTTTTGGCCAAGATCTTGTATTGTTGACGGGAGAGTCGAACCACTCCGTAAAGTCTTCTCTAGCACATTCCAAAGACTTTTTTCCATGACCACGGATATGTCTTCCTACAATGGGGTTTTGGATATGACTACCTGTTTGTCAACCAGTGGCAGATGTACAGTAGAGTGTTCTGGAAACATGTTTGGAAACCATTCTTAATTTAGCATTTCTCTTTGGTACTGCTACTGGCACAGAAATTACAGACTGCACCTGTAGCTGTCATGATGTTAGTTTGAAGTGTAGCACTGAATATCAAAAACAACACAAAGTGCTATATTTAAAATTACTCTTCAGTATTCTTCATAGCCATGCTTCTGATATTTGTGTGCTGAGAGGAGAGGTATTTCTCTCCACATGACAAGAGTAAACTTTTGAAGTAACATCCAGAAATAGCTGGTTAGCATGGAATGTGTAATGTCACACCTATGATGAAGCTGCAGGTCACAAATACTGTGTCACATTAGCAGAGCAAATGCCAAAGGGTCCACTGTCACATGACCAACATCTACCACTTTACTCAACACACATCATTTTCAAAGCAGATTTACTGAAAATGATGCTTTAACAGAAAAGGCTGTAATATAGTAAAGTATTGCTAGAATTCAAAGTTGATATTTGACAGTGTCTTAATAAGTTTTTCATTCAGGGTTTAAGAACCATATTATATTTTGAGTTCCAGCAGCTTAAGCACAACACTTTGAGAATCTTTGAAGGACTGCTGTTGAGTGCTATTGAGTTTTTACTAGATTTTTAAATTTTTGGAAGAATGTTCTTGTCAGGGCATTGATATGCAGTTGCTAAGGTGTTCTGAGTAGTTGCTAGGGTGTTGCTAGGTGGCTGTTTATTGAATCAAGTCAAAAGATTCCACTCCCACATCTCTATGATATTCTGGCCTTTAGATATGGCTTGCTTCAGCTTGATTTCATGAAAGTGTTGCTGTTGCAACATTTTTGCTGAATGATATTGCGTGCTTCATTACACCTATCACGGCAGAGGTGAAATCTCGAAACCTCTGACCTGACTCCGCCTTTGATATTGACGCCACCTCAATCCCCAGTTGGCTTTGTTTGGCCCAAGGGTAATTGGTGGGCTCAAGGAAGCACCGATGAGGCACAATGAAGCCCCGGAAGTGACAATGGGAACGCAACTGGCCCAGGCATGCACTAGCACACCCTCAATTGGCCCGATAGTGGAAACGGGGCTTGTAATATTGAGATCTGGGCTCTGTACTTCTATACTATTCTGTTTAAAAATTTTAAATGTATATTTCCGATTGAAAGATTTAACCATGTTAGGGCATGAGATTTTTTTGTGAAACATCTAATGACTTTGTACAGTACTGTACATGCTGTCCTGTTTTGTAGATGAGACGGTCTTTCATTCTAAAAGCCCATTTGTTTGACATGGCCTTTGGTAATATTCAGTGGCGTTGTCCTGATCTGATCCCAGTTCACAACAATGATGAAAAGAGTCCTTGAAGTTCTATATTTTCTCTTTTCTGCAATAGAAATGATTATGTATTCTTACCATTTATATACAATGATTTTTGTAGTCCCAACTGATTTTATTTTGACAGTGAACTACAATAACAAAGAATGATTTATTTATGTGTCAGGCCAGACTTCCTATCCCATTTCCGATCTTACTGTTCTCAATACAATTCAATGAATTGTTTGAACAGACATTACACACGTTTTGAGGTTACAATGTTTATTTAACATTCATGTGAGAACATCTTTACAACATTCACATTGAAAAGAGTCAAAGAAAGAAAAGAGTGTATTCTTTTCTTTCTTATCATAGAATGTAAACATTGGCAATAGCAGACTGCTTGATTATGATATTGTGATTTTATACGTGATTAATCGCAGCCATCAGAGCCATGAAGCGTGTCATTGTGTTCAGCTCCGCCTCGGCTGCTGCTGTTCACTCGCTCATTTCAATCATTAGCCCACACAAATGAACGTCTCCCTGTTTCTCACAGGTTGATCTTTGTCTTGTGTGACACAGTTGACTCTTGTTGCAGTCAGACATGTAGAGTATGTATACAATGCTGTGGGTGCTGTTGGTCTGAGCATGCTAGAACAATGACCACTTTTACATGCACTTAAGAAAGCGGTTTATCCCAGGGTTTTGCAGAAAGCAGCGTTCTGAAACATCTTGTAAAAGGGAACACTGATTTCTTTACATAGTTCAAAGGGATCAAGTGAGAGCGGTTTACCACACCTGAGTTGCTCCTGGAGAACGTGGCTTATGTGGCCATGTAAACAAATGAACGCCATTCAGGTTTTTGAGAAGTGCGCATGTGCGCGAACAGACCGGATAACAAACGCCATAGGATGGAGCCCGACAACAAGTTAACATCCAGAGATGAATGTTGTGTGAAGCGTTTATATGTTGCAAACCAGTCTGAGAGTGCTCTGAAATTATGGCAAAAAACCATGAGCCCCAAACATGTTTGAAGTGTGTGCAGTAGAGCACACCTCCTTTTGAAGCATGCAGCACATGCAGAATGTTTAATTAAATTGCAGACATTTGCAGTTTGATAATTGCCCAAGGTTCCTTTGAGATTTCTCTTTTTACACAGTTAATATATTCTATACATACAGCCACAGTCAGGGGTCTTTCTCAGCTAGATGAAAAGGGAGAATTCATCTTCACTGGAGCGGCAACAAATCTTTTTGTCAGCTTAACCAATTTGTCAGAAGAGTTATTATGCAATGCTAGAAGCTCCAGTGAGGCGATTGAGAGATCTGTTGTGGGCCGTGATGATGTCACTCACATCAGTCAGATTGCTGACCTTCATGGACTTAACTCTGTCATCTCTACATGCAAGAGATGAGCACAATGTGCAAATAATTGCATACTTGCAAGACCTGAGGGAAACTTTACATAATGGTATAATCTATTTGGTAAATCCTTGTGAGTTTAAAGACAGATTTGTATTTTCAAAGCCATCTGAAATTTCAGCAAAAGTGCTGATATATAAATTGTTATTTATTATTATTGGAATAGTTCACCCGAAAAGGAAAACTAACCGATTACTTTAACCTTATAATGTATCAAATATGATACTCAATATTTGACAGCTCCTGTTTCACTCTCTGTTCAAGCTGACGGTTTCATTGTTTATAGATTTATTTAAAATGATGGTGGGCTTGCGTGAAAAGTGACTCTTATGTTGGGATAAATGACAGCTTATTTTAATAAAGTAAAAGTGACAGTAATGATTATATTGTTACTGATATTTTAAAATGAGTGCTTGCTGAATATAAGCAACTTGTGTTTGTTTAAAATTTTGAATATCATTTTATTGTAAACCCCCCTTTGACATCCATGTATCAAATATGTTCCAACAGGCTTTTGAGGTATATCTCTCAATCAACGATACATTTCATTCATGCCCACCACAAAAAATAAATAACAGAGCTTTGAAGATTCTGATTTATACATTTTATACAATATATTTAAAGTGTGACCTAATATTTCTGTGTATTTTCATATAAACAGTCTGCTCTTTCATTATAAATATCTCATTATTTTACATTACGAGCTATTATGATGTCATCTTACCATAAGATCCTGAGACCCAGTGAAAAAGGTTTTACAATTTCCCTTTTTTAAATGTCAATATAGTGTTTGTGCATAAAATACATATAATACAAATTATTGAATATTGTTTTTGCACTATGATACATTTCAATCCATATTTATAGACCAAGGAGAGGAATTTGTCATGACAAACTCTTAAACATGTAGTATCTCTCAAAAGCCCAGAGTCCTCTGATAATAACCCAGGATGTACCACTGTAGCATGTATGGGAACTTAAATTACAAAAATGAAGTGCTGATACTCAGGAGGATAATGACCTGTAAAGCCTAATGGATCAAATATTATACATAAAAATAAAAAGAAAATACGATTTATTTTTAATAATGGTACTAAAATCACATTTTCAGAAAATTCTTTGATATCTCCCTGAATGAATCCTTTAAGGGATTCATTTTCTCCCTTAAAAAGATGTATATCTATATCATAATTGATGCATCATAAAATATTTTAAATCCAAAAATCAGATGCTCCATTGTCCATTTTCTGAGGATATTACAGTCTGACAGCAAAATCTGTATATTATGCATTTTAGTTGAGTAGCTGAATATGAATATTTATTCAGAATGTTAATATCCTTTAATATCATTTACTCCTTATGCCTTTGTTATTTTTTTGATATTTTGCACATTTGCCACAATGTTTGCCCAGAAATCACTATAAAAACGGGTATGATATAGACTGATGTTGTTATGGCAAAATGGGTGGATCTTAGAAAGTTAAAAAAGATGTTAAAAGATCCAATCATCTCCAAAATATTCAGAGACAAAAAGAGGAGGATATTATTCACATTAAATATATGACTATTGTAAATGTCTTTTCATAGGAAGGGAAAAAAACCCTTCTTGATCTGACATTGTTTCTTAAGGCTGATGTCATTTCCTCTAGGGGCAGCCAGCATCTTTGGATGATGATGTCATCTGCCCAACCACACATACTGTTTCCAGCAAACCACCGGCTTTAAAACGAATCAAACACAAGCGGTCAGATAGCAAATAACCGTGAATCAAAAATATAACATTATTACTGAAGTGATTCATTAGATGCAGAGGGCAATGCCACACATTTGTTTACTTTCATTAGTAATCTATACATAGTTCAGAACCTCAAGGAGTTTTGTCATTTTCTGTCATAGCATTTCTTTGATTTAAACACTTCAAAATCTTTGTATATTTCATTTCTGTTTCAAAAGAAAACATGTCTGATTTTCAGATTTGGTCTTTTTTTGGGGGACTTTTAAACCCCACTATATGTACTCTGTAATGGATTCATTATCTGGAGCTCGTTCTTTTATTGGTTAGTTATTATTTGATTTATTTTTAGTTTTGTATTTCTTTGTATTACCAACAATAAAAGCAAAGATAAGTCTAAATACTGTACATCTGAGAGTAAACGATCTGGTTTGAAGAATTCATTGGCTATTGATCAAGACTTCCTGATGTAAATCCCAGCTGCTTCTGCTTATAAATGGAAAAAAGCTGCAACAGGACAAAAATGTCGTTGGACAGTGATTCAAATGAGGATGTGTCTGTAATTCTCACTGGGAGCAGAACAGTGTCTTGTTAGTGTGTCTGATTAGTGTGTGTTGGTAAATGTAGTGAGTGGTTGTCATAGTGACTGTGCTCAGTATGCAGACCGCTCCCTGCCCCAGACAGCTCAGCTTTGTGTGAATGAGGTCATGTGATTACTCATGGCCCCACCCCTCAGAACTCAATAAAGGATGCGGGAAACACACGCCCAGTGCAGCGGAGATGTTGCCAAGACCTACTGCAGCCTGAGGACAGAAATGAAACAGCATTAAATGTACTTTACCAAGGAGGAGCATGTTATCAAAAGGATTTTAATGCCATCATTAAGGCAATTAAAAACATGTGGTTCCAACATCTTTCCCACACTTTGCAGTCACACTGGTACAGTGCAGTCATTGCATCCATTCAAACAATGATTTACCATTGTCATGTAAAAAACTTCTTCCACTTTAAATCCATTCCCCTTAGACACCAAGATTTATCTGTTTTAATGCGTAATCAAAAATCCCTGTCATGTGATGCTGTTATAATTGATCACTTTACATTGTAATTAAACAATGACAATTTGTGGATAAGATGATGCACTAGAATGTAATATAATGCACTGTACATTGATATAAAACTAAACTAATAAAGAAAATATGTAATTCTGGATATTACTTTAAAGGCCGCATTGTATATTTCTGTTGTAATAATTCAAATAATTATAAACGTGTACCCTGTGCAGTATTGGTTACTCAAAAAGCAATCCACCACAAATTACTAATTATTTTTCTAAAATTACAATCAGATTACTTTAGTAATTTGATTACTTTTTAAGTAATCAGTAATCACTTTTATTTATTTTTTAAATACTTATCCACAGAAACATTGTTTTATCACTTAATAAATTCAAAATGATGTCTATATATTTTATACTTGTTCATTGTTGTGCACCTTTCAGCTGTGACAAACACAAACATACGGTCATATTCATATTAAGTTATTATGTTCATTTAAATACTGTAAGTGTTATCTGATCACAATAATTTTAAATGTAATGAATTGCATTACTTTTTTTTTACTTGAAAGTAGTCAAAAAATGGAAGTACACCTTATTCATGTGATTATCTAATCAGCCAATCAATGTGGCAGCAGTGCAATGCATTAAATCATGCAGATACAGGTCAGGAGCTTCAGTTAATCTTCACATCAACCATCAGAATGGGGAAAAATGTGATCTCAGTGATTTTGGCCGTGGCATGATTGTTGGTGCCAGATGGGCTGGTTTGAGTATTTCTGTAAGTGCTGATCTCCTGGGATTTTCACACACAACAGTCTCTAGAATTTACTCATTTACTGTGCCAAAAACAAAAAACATCCAGTGAGAGGCAGTTGTGCAGATGGAAACACCTTGCTGATGAGAGAGGTCAACAGAGAATGGCCAGACTGATTCGAGCTGACAGCAAGGCTACGGTAACTCAGATCCTGTAGCTCAACTGGTAGAGCAGTAGCGATTTTAACCACCATGCAAACCATGCAGTTGGGATGTTAGGGGCCCCCCACCCAGTAGGAAAGCTCAGCAAAAATTACTTGAGGGATAGCATGTCACATGTTGTTCTGGGTACACATGCGAATATGCTGTTGTCAGCGCTCTCAGAGCGGTTCACTTTAGAGGTCAGCTGGGTTCGGGTCAGTTTTTCAAGTAGGAGTTCGGTTTTTCATTTATTAAAAAATATCCAGGCCTTCCAACCTTGTGGCGTGCAGGCTGCAAAAGCAAAAGACCACGTCGGGACCATAGTGTTTCTAATATTAAATGATTTTAATGATCATTTTGAGAAGGCAGGTCATTTATTTGATCAGCAGCTTCCATCAATCTCAGTTGATCGTTCAAAATGTTTTTTGCCATCTAGTACATCCTCATACTCTGCTTTCTCATTTAACTTTGAAGCATTTCAAGTGCAAGACGTTCTGCAATTACTAAATTCAATAGACCCTAAAAAGGCGCCTGGACCTGATGGCCTGGATCCCTTTTTGTTAAAGGTGGCTGCTCCGGTCATAGCTGAGCCTATTACTCATATTTTTAACATGACATTATGTTTTAACCAGGTTCCAACCATCTGGAAGCAAGCTTATATTACACCCCTATTCAAAGCTGGCGATCGATACGATTTGAACAATTTCAGACCTATCTCCAATTTTTCTGTTCTTTCAAAAATTTTGGAGTCATTAGTTGCCATCCAACTTAAATCATACTTGCACTCGCATAACTGCAATCTGGGTTCCGGTCAGGGCATAGTACAATAACCGCCACGTTAAAAGTCATGGATGACCTCAAAGAGGCTATAGATAAAAATATTTTTTGTGTTTCTATGTTCATAGACCTCACAAAGGCTTTTGATACTGTGGACCATCCATTGCTTGTTAACACCTTGCTGAGATCTGGCATTGGATGTAATGCGGTCATATGGTTTTATAGCTATTTGTCCAATCGTTCACAAATGGTTAAAAATGGAAATTCATTGTCAAACCCAGTCTTTGTTACGAAGGATGTTCCACAAGGTTCAGTCTTGGGACCCTTGCTTTTCCTAATTTATATCAATAATATTTGTGATAATTTTAAATTTTGTAAGTATCATCTGTATGCAGATGATACAGTTCTGTACTCCTGTGCCCCCACAGCTGAGTTGGCCTTTGCAAATGTGCAAGCAGATTTTGACACACTGCAACATGCGCTAATAGATTTGAAGCTGCTGTTAAACCCACATAAAACTAAAGTTATGGTTTTTAATACGGGGCGATTAATGTTGCCACCTCTCTCCATCGCTTCACGGGATGGAGTCTGTATCCAGTCTGTAGATAATTATAAATATCTGGGAATTTGGATGGACAAAAATCTTAATTTTAAAAACCATGTTGATTATCTTGCAAAGAAATTAAAATTCACATTGGGTTTTCTGTATAGGCTAAAGTCCTGTTTCTCCTTGGCTTCACGAAAACGCTTAGTTGCTGGCCTATTTCTGTCACAGATAGATTATGGGGATACAATCTATAGGTTTGCCTCTCTGTCCATTTTGTCCAGACTGGACCACCTTTATCATTCAGCTCTTAGATATGTCACTAACTCTAGTTTTAGAACACATCATTGTATATTGTATAGTTTGGTAGGATGGTCATCTCTTCATCTGCGAAGGCTTGAACACTGGTATATTTTAATTTATAAGGTCATTTTAGGAAAACTTCCAAATTATTTAAATAGGAAATTTTTATTATATCGAAGTTGTCATAATCTCAGGTCACAGAACTGGCTACAGTTCAAAGTGCCTGCTATTAGAACAGAGGCTGGAAAGCTAAGCTTGTTCCATTACGGCCCTTGGTCTTGGAATGATGTACAGACTAAACTCAAACTACAATCCTTCATCTCTCTAAATGATTTTAAACATAGAATAAAGGAGGTGGTTACTGCTAATTGCAGCTGCTTTGCTAATTCTATCACCACTTAACTCCTTACTAAACCTATGATCAAATATAGTTATTTATGCGAACAGTACCATGTAGGGTATTATGAAATACCTATATGTTTGTGTTGTTATGCTGTGTTTCGGTGTTGTATAACATCGTGTCGTGGTGACTTGTTTTTTCTGTGTTTGCTGTTGTCTAATGATGTTGTTGCGCTTGGTTCCTTGTTGCTTGTTATCTGTTTAATCCTGCTATCTGACCCTGTCTTGACTAGGTCCCACTTGTATAAGAGGTTTCAACCTCAATGTGATTTTCCTAGATAAATAAAGGTTAAGAAGAAGAAGAAGAAGAAGAAGAATAATGTCCTCAGTTAATGTATATTGACTTGACCTTGCTTGCTTAGCAATATTCTCTTCAAACTGTTCCTCCGTCATTTAAGAGTTGACTTAAAGGGTTAGTTCACCCAAAAATTACAGTATATATATACAAAAATATTTATAACTTTATAAACTATAATCACTGGCTTCCGGGAACGACCGTCTGGGCATTCACTGGCTTCCTCTATCCTGTTCGCTTCCGCGTTCTCACCGGAGCTTACACTAAACCTACGTCATATGCCGGAACTCGACTCTCACGTGAATGCGCGGATGGCCGTTACAGGAAGCCAGTGATTATAGTTTATAAAGTTATAAATATGGATATTTTTCTTACAAAAACACATCGCTTCACTTCAGAAGGCCTTTATTAACCCCCTGGAGCCGTATGGATTACTTTTTTGATTGATGGATGCATTTTTTTGGGCTTCAAAATCTAAGGTACCATTCACTCCCATTATAAAGCTTGAAAGAGCCAGGATATTTTTTAATATAACTCCGATTTTGTTTGGCTGAAAGAAGAAAGTCATATACAACTTGGAAGGCTTGAGGGTGAGTAAATTATGGGATCATTTTCATTTTTGGGTGAACCAACCCAGTAACAAAAAACTTGCTTTAGAAGCAGACAGATCACATTAATCTCGCTATAGCACCCCTTGTGGCAACATTGAGAATGCAGCAGATACTTTTGTTGAGTTATGGATTACAGTCTGACACATTTTGGAAGGCAAGAACCACAAAATCAAGCTTTGTTGCTAGAAGCGTCTGCATTCATGTACTTGCATAGACTATGTTCTGTTCTTAACAGGATTTTTCGTTCGTCATAGGGAACAGTGACTCAGCAAGACTCTCCCAAACCTCCATTAATCCCTTAAACAAGTAGATACAGAGAGATTGAACAAACCCTGTGTGATACAAATTTTGAATTTGCTATTCATCTTTTTGAAAGTCTCTCCATATCCATTATCAATGTGATGAACTATTTAGCAATTTGCAGACTTAAACGAACGATTTCTTAATCAAATGATAATTTAAATTTTTCTAGTGCTCTATTTTTATTTCTTTGTGACAGCATGCTCTGTATTGTGTTTCCTTGGGCAGGAAGTTCTATCAGCTCATCTGTAGTGCTCGCAGTCGATCCCCTCCAGAGAGCTTAATTACAACATACGGTAGAAGCCTGAATGCTTAAGTCCTAATGGCTGAGGCAGAAATCAATACGTATCACGGTCCTGTGGCCCCAAACTGTCTTCTAACCTCTCTATTGACCACAGAGCATTATCACATTATTATCTTGTAAATCATGCCTGAGAGGATGGTTTGTTCTAGAACATCCTGAAGCTAATGGAGCTCTCTAACTTTAAATCTCGGGTGGGCCGCTTGAGATGTTCAACCTGACAAAGACAAAAGCCCTTGCTAACATGGATGCTCTCTCTTGCATGGAACGTCCAAACTGATCTCACTGTGAATTTACCCTTTGATGAACCCCACCCTAAATCCATTTCTGACCAATCATGTCCTAGCAACGGTTGCCATTCACCAATTCTCTGTAAGCCTTTGTCTTTTTTTAATGAGAGATGTTGGAAAAAACATTGTTGCTGGGTCACTTGTAATAGCGACATAATGTCACTCGTCATTCAAGCCCACGTAAGAATATAATCAGTTTTTTTATGAGAATATTTAGCCCAAAAATGTGCTATTTACATCAATATATGGGAAGTTCTGCAAAGCTTGTTGGAGTGAGCAGTGGTAACCAATGGGGGCGGAGCTTAGCAAAGAGTCGAAGGGTCAGCGACAGGGAGTCTATAATATATATTTATAAATTGTTTTGATTATTTATCTTCTATATCTTATTTATGTACACATTTTGGTGGCTTTAGAAGTATTTAAAATGTTTTAATTGTTTTTATTTTGTAAATTTTTCCTTGACCTGTACTTCTTGTCTTTATGACTCATAGTTTGATCTGTGTAATTTTGTAAATCTTATTGAACATTTATATAGAAATAAATCCACAGTTTTAGCACAATGTGTGAACTTTTCAGACGCTCCCTTTCCAACCATAGGCAAAATGTCCAACTTGAATCAGTGTTATATTAGCGATCTAGAATGATTTCCCCGTGATGCTATCTGACCAGCTTATATAAGGGGCAAATCACGCCCCATATTGATTTGATACGGAACACATAATTTCATCTTTAAATACGGGATAATCCCATATTTTATGGGACGGGTGGCAACCCTTGTTGTGGGTAGTTACCAGGGCATTGCTATGCAGATCTTAATGTGTTGCTGTGTGGTTGCTACAGTGTTCTGTATGGTTGCTAGGGCATTTCTGGATGGTTGCTACGTTGGTCTTGGTGGTTGCTGTGGTGTTTCTCATGGTTGCCAAAATGGTTTGGACTAGCCCAAGTCATAAAAGGTCAGGTCTATGTTGTTGCTAGGGTGATTCTGGGTGGTTGCTAAGGGTTTTTTGGGGGGTTGGTAGGGTCTTTTTAGGGTGGTTGCTAAGGTGGTCTGGGCATTTGCTTTGGTGATTCTCAGGGGTTGCCAAGGTGGTCTGGATGTTTGCTTATTAGGCCGTCAAAAAGGACTGGTCTGGGTGGTTGATATGGCAATTCTGGGTGGTTGCTAGAGTGGTCTCGATCGTTGCTAAAGCTATTCTGGGTGGTTGCCAAGGTAGTCTTGAAAGTTGCTTACTAGCCCAAATCTCTATGACATTCTCGTCCCTAGATATGGCTTGTGTCCCACCTTCAATGTACAGTAATTTTAAGGACTTTTTGACCTTTTTTATATTCTGGCAGGCAAAAATTGTAAGTCTGATTGCTTAACAATCCACATTTATGTCTATAGCACAAATTTAGTTTGTGCTAGTTTAATACTAAGTGTTAGAGGTTTGTTCAAATTACTAAACCTAAGTAAGAGCAATTTTAATATTGATGCTTTCAGATACAGGAGTGCTGGAAGTGTGATGATTAAAGGGATAGTTCACGAAAAACTTCAGAAAATTGTGCATCATGCATAAAAATGAAAACTATTTCTGGGCTTAAAAGATACAAGAACTAAATCAATGTGGAACATTGTATCTCAAAAGGAGGACTGTGTGACCCCTCATGTGCTACTTAAAGGAATAGTTCACTAAAAAATGAAAATTCTCTCATCATGTACTCGCCCTCATGCCATCCCAGATATGTTTGACTTTCTTTCTTCTGCTGAACACAAACTAATATTTTAGAAGAATATTTCAGCTCTGTAGGTCCATACACCACAAGTGAATGGTGACCAGAACTTTGAAGCTCCAAAAAGCACATAAAGATAGCATAAAAGTAATTCATATGACTCAAGTAGTTAAATCCATGTCTTCAGAAGCAATGTAATAGGTGTGAGTGAGTATAACAGCGTGTATGACAGATCCTGTGTATGATAAGAAAATGAACTTCTTAGATAGTAATATCTTGATTGCTGTTGTGCCCTTGAGGGAGTCACTCAACCCTGGATTGCTTCAGAGGGACAATCCCTGCAATTACTGTTGCACAAGTTGCTCTGAATTAGCTGTGAATTTAAAGTTTGCCTAATGACTGGAATCTGGCTGTTGCACACTGGGAGTGTGGAAGTCATGTTAATAATCCACACCGTATGCATCAACCTCTAAATGTGTATTTGTGTTCTACTGCAATTATTTTAGTCAAGCCAATGTATGTTAAACAGTGTATGTTAAAGTGAACATGAAATCATATTTGACCCTGTGTACCTTTAGACATTCCTGTCTAAATAATCTTATATCAAAATGTAATAGCTTGCTCAGCTTCTGAAAAAAAAAATGTTTAGCTAACAAAAAGAGATCCAAGTGGTCAGGGTTTGGCTGGTTAGCATTGTCTAATTAGCCCCTGCCCACAACTCCAGGGGCTTCATTCTAGATGTAACATTCTCCGTTTGTAGCAAAGATCTGTAAAAAGATCAAGGTGAACTTCACAAGTCCACCCATCCAGTTGTGCACTTCTAAAAGGTTTACTGTGAGTCCCGCCCTTTGCAACGACTTCAGAATAGTCTTCAGATGTTGAATGTACCACTGCCAATCATTACTTTATATAATGATGTCATCCAGATAGGTTAAAAGTATGCCAGAACCTGCACAAATGTCCCTTTATAGATCCCAGTAAGTGGAAGATTGTGTGTAAATACACATGCTTTGTTTCCCTCCCGGTCTACTCCCCAAAATAACCATCTATGGAGTGTACAACGCCTGTTTTATTATGCATTGTCATCTATATATTATTACCATATGGATATTGCAATTCAGATACATGACACTACATCATTTACAGTACAAGAAACCAGGAAGCAGAAAATAATACAGACTGAAGCCTAAATGTTGCATATGAATAGATGCTGCTGCTAAAAACAACTTCTTAAACTTTGTCTTGTTTTAGTGTAAAATATCTAAACATTCTTTAAACAATATCAATTTACCTGAAAAACATAACTGTATATTAAGACTTGTTAACAGAGGAAATATCTTATTATATCTCGAATACTGTATATCTTATATTATTTAGGTGTCTTATTGTCGCACCATTTGGAATACATTTTTCAGCATATTAAGCGTAAGCCTTATCTAACTTATAACCATAAGCCAAAATCATCAGCATGTGCTAATGCTTCCATTGTCATTCAGAGCTGCATTCATCCACATTCATATACATCAACACGTTGATTTTGCGGACATAAGTATAATGCTTGTATCAATTATTCATGTTCAGTGTAACTACTGTGTGCACACATTTGTCAAGTAATAATTAGGCTTCATTCAATTCCCACAATCCATCTGTAGTCAGAGGATGGCACATCTGCTGCAATGACAGACATGGAGGATCTGTCATTCTTAGTTTCACTCTTTTGCCAGTGGCGTCACTAATTGACTAAACACAACAAAACCGTGCATACGCAAAGGGTAGAGCTCGCGTAGCGGTGTGCACATTTTCATGTCAAGTTTACTTTTTATAAAACCCATCGTGAGCATAGGAGGCAACATTTTTGTGCGTATGCAACGTTTACACATGAGACCCCAGGTGGGGCAAAACATAACTGTTAAATGCAAGCTTCAATCAAGTGAAGAGATTTCCAGATATCTCAAAAATGGTTTTAGCAGGACATTATGAGCCCAGAAGCACATAGTTTAACTGGCACAAAAACCATACAGTTGGCGATGATCGGGTCATAGTTAGGGTATAGTTGACAGAGTATAGCTTGTTGTAGTGGCTTTTTATAGACCTACCCACCCTCTAAACCCTTCATAGACTGACAGCACTTTCTCACCACACTACTGGATGTTCTGTAAATCTCACTGCTGTACTGTATACAAAGTCCATTGCCAGCTGACTGAAGAAAGCACATTGTGATTAATAAGGTAACAAACCTTGTGGCTACATATTAAACTTACAGGGTCAATGTGTTAAAAAGCACAGAGAAAAAGAAAACAACATAAAATAGTTTTATATACTATAAGCGAAAATATGCTATTGAGTTACACTAAGTGTAAAAAGCATCTTCTTTGGACTTTTCTCTCCTAATTAAATACTAACATACAGTATAGGGGCATCACTGCAGCATGTTTATTATGAGTTTACACCCATAAAGATATCTTTATATTCCTTCAGACTCAAGTTATACAAATGCAGGTATCTCCAGACCTTCTCACAAACACGCTCTTGACTTGCACATCCGCTGTCGTTGTTTTTAGCTTCATCTCCTGATGTTTAGCAGCGATTATGTCTTCTTCTAGCCCTTCTTCGTGACAGCAACGGCTGAAAATATGAATGTTGTCTAGGGCTGAAACACTTAGTCACCATTATCGACAACGTCAACAATAAAAAATTGTCGACTTAAATGTTCGTTGTTGAACAGTCGTTTGATCTCATTTAACGTAACATGAGATCAGATATGAAACTTATGATGGCGCACAGAGCAGCACTGCATCACATGCCTGACTGAGGAGGAAGTAAAAACAGCTCACAGTCCAGATGCACTCCATACTTTCCAAACCGCTTTAGGTAGATCCATGTGACGAGGAGGAGGGCGGGGCCAGGGCCATGACTACGCACACCCGGCCCCCAATCGGGCTAATCAGCTGAGGAGATGGATAAATGCTGCGGGATGCGGCGGTTTGAGAGAGAGTGAGCCACACGCAGCTGCCATGTGAGCGTTTGTGTTGTGTGTCTTTTTGTTGACTGCCGGCAAGTGAACGCGGTGTCCAAAAAGTCACAAACGCACACAAGGCAGCTGCTTGTGGCTCTCTCTCTCTCTAACTCTCCCTGCCGTCCTCCTCATCACAATCCCAAAGTATGAGACAATTATACAAAAATACAAAATAAGTAAATACAGAAGCACTCTCGTTGTGAATTACTGCTGCCGTGCCACTGAAGTAAAACTTGCATGTCAAAGCGTCTTTAAAGGAAACACCTCACGGTTATATCTTTAAAGGGGTCATATAATGGGTACATGCACTTTTTCAAGTTGATTGTACTGAAATGTGTGTTGGCTGTGCCTGTACACAACCATCCTATTATGATAAAAATCCATCCATGTTTTTGTTTTAATCTCCTTATATATTTTCCCCTGCCTCAAATCGAGCCGTTCAACCGTGTGACGTCACACGGTCGGACGCCCCTCCCAGGATTGTTGATTGACAGCAGTGTTTCAACACAGACCCGCCCTCGCTCGTGAGCGAGCTGTCAATCATAGTCCGTCATCATTACTGGAGCAGAATGGCGCCTAAGCGATTGTGGTGTTCTGTTCTTCGGTGTAATAACGAACACAGCAGTCATTTTGATGTTCCTAAATCTGAACCGCTGAAGACGCAGTGGCTGAGTTTTGTTTACGATGGGAATATTCCCCACGAGCAACATCAATGCGTTCATGTTTGCGCGAATCATTTTTCACCAGACTGCTTTATAATCGAGGATCAGTATAAAGCTGGTTTTGCTAAGAAGGGGCGGGGTGACCAAAGCTCATTATCATTTAAAGTCATATGCACTGAAACGGCGTGCTGAAAACAGAGCTGTTTTTGAGCAGGTAAAATTAGTGTTTTCTTAAAATACTAATGAGAATTTTTAATAAAACTATATTACAAAGTTTTCATTTAGACCCTAAAGATTCATATTAACTTGTACAAAAATGGCATTATATGACCCCTTTAATACATACTTTATTAAAGTTCAAATAATAAGGAAGCAGGACATGTAAATAAGTATAAACTCAATGAGTTGTGAGTTGTGTGAAGTGACCCGATCTAAGGGTCAAATAATAAAAAAAATATTTTCCTTTAATTCAGTGAATGTCATTTAGAGCTATGTTTATGATTTTGTCCTCTATTGTAAGTGAGCACATTTATTAGATCCTTTAAGTCAAAGTACAAGCAGGATAATCGGTTAAAAGCTTCCAATAATCGCCCAAATAGTCGAATAATCATTCTAATAATCATTAGATCAGTCGATTATCAAAATAATTGTTAGTTGCAGCCCTATTGTTGCCACCTTGTGGAACCACTAATTAGTGCAAATAATTGCAGGCACATGCACATTCTGCACTTTCAAAGACGCACGGTTAGAAAAATAGTCCTGTACGTGGATACTCAGCGTTCGCATCTGATCGGAGCATAATTTGGGCTTAAGAGTCCCACAGACACCCTAAATCAGGGGTGCCCACACATCTATGGCTTGAGATCTACTTTTTCATAATGCCATTATAGTAAGATATACCATGTATTGTTGGCAGTGTTGGCACGATACCAAAATGTCAGTAGTTGGTACAACTGTACCAGTGAAATTTGACAATTCTTGATACCAAAACTATTAGTAACCAGTTTGTTCATTAGGTAAACATTGTTATAATTGCTGAAGTAATTATTCAGGACAAGGAAACAACAGTAATACAATAAGAACAAAGAAACAAATTATGAAAACATTGCTTACATTTTCTAACAGCAGTATCAAAATGTATTGAAGAATATGAAAAAACGAATTCAAATTTACCATAAAACTTAATAGATCACAGGTTTTCACTGCATGATTAGAATACATTAATATTTGTAAAGCTACTGAAGTTATCCAGCAAGAGCAATAAATAGCCTTGATTACTTGTTATTGTTGTTTGATTAATATTAAAGTTTAATATTAATATTGGCAGATGTATAAGGGTTGTACGTTTACTTTATACATAACTGATTGTGTTTTAAATAATACCTTGTGCCGACAGGCATTTTATAGTGTACAGTCACACTGGCGCGTATTCAACGTGAACACTCTTAACACACACACACACACACACACACACACACACACACACACACACACACACACACACACACACACACACACACACACACACACACACACACACACACACACACACACACACACACACACACGTTGTGTTTCCATGTTTTATGGGGACTTTCCATAGACATAATGTTTTTATACTGTACAAACTTTATATTCTATCCCCTAACCCTCAAAAAAAAACGTTCTGCATTTTTACGTTTTCAAAAAACATAATTTAGTATGATATATAAGCTGTTTTCATCATGGGGACTGACAGAATGTCTCCACAAGGTCAAAAATTTCGGGTTTTACTATCCTTATGGGGACATTTGGTCCCCACAAAGTGATAAATACACGCTCACACTCACACACACACACACACACACACACACATCAGCATGCACAGAGAAAGAAGGCATCTGTCAGTCAGACAGTGCGTGAGGGCGAATTTCCAAAACGTAGGATGGCGCGTATGGGTCCTTTATATTCATTAAGAAAGCGATACCCATAAACCTAACGCTATCCAATCAAGTACAATTTTCCTCATAAATATGAATGTCTTCTCTTGCCATCCTGTGATTCGGAAATCTGTGCAAAAATAAGATAAATGGAGCCGAAATAAGGAAAATAAAACATGATCTTTAAGTTTAAAGTTTTTTTGTATAGGTTATATCCCTTTCTCTTTTTACCTGTTAATGAGATCGACCAATCGTGATCGAGGTAATGAGCCCCCCTGCCCTATACCTACCCCTATCTCTAAACCTAACCTACATTAAACCTAGTATTATCGTGGTATTTTATAGTAAAATAAAGTAACCGAAAATAAACATGGTTACTGTGTTAAACTCTTGTTATTTGAATGGTTAATTTTACCAGAATCAAACTTTATGTGACTAAATAATTGAGAGGAAATCAACCTTTATATTAATTTTTATGTATTGTTATAAGTAGTATTAAAACAAATTAAGAGTGGAGATGGAAAACAGAATGTGAAAAAGTGGGACAAAAGGGCAATTAGAACCCGGGTCGTCCACACAAAAAGAAGCACAATCACGGCTTCATTACCCACTATACTACTGTTATGACAGAGATGGAGCAGTTTGTCCTCAGTTTTCAGTTTTTCCACCAGACTACATGAGTGCAAATAGCAGAGCTGTGTGGCATGTGCTATAAAATCTTTCAAGACAGATCCGTCAGCTCTGAGGTTGTCACTTAGTACATTTACATCCACTTTAAAATGTTAATTTCATCCAGACCGTCAAACCGTGCATCTTATCATGTGGCTTGTTGAGCGCGGTACCGCGTTACCACGAGGAGGTTACCCCATGTGACTCTAACCTCCCTAGCAACCGGGCAGATTTATTTGCTTAGGAGACCTGGCTGGAGTCACTCAGTACAAAAAACTCTTAAGCACGATAATGACTGCGCATGTAAACATACTGATTAAGTGTGATTTTGAATTGAATTGATAAAAAACGATTTCAACTTTTTTTTAAAACTTGTTTAATATTTTAATTCCTGGTTTAGAACTACATTACCCACAATCCCAAAAAGAGATCCACCAATCAGAGAGGTTGCTGTCGACAGGGACATGGAAATGGAAATGGCACATAATTGGTCACTGTTAAACTTGAACTAAATAATTTTGCAGTGAACTTAAAAGATATTGTATTTACTCTCATAAGTAAGTATATCTCAGGATATCTCAGCTGTCATCGTATATCAATGAGCTCAGTTTACCACCTTTTCTTTTCCTTGAAGAGTTCTTCTCTCTGAGGTCACCTGCTGGTCAAGTGAATATTACAGTATGTTCTTTTATTGGATCATACTTTCCGTAACACTATCCTGGTCAAACATGTTGCGTCCTGACATTGAAGATTATTTTCAAAAGCTTTGCTGGATTGTGTAACTGGAATCATTTTGGGCTTTGTTCAGACTAGAGAGCTTGCACCTCATGCAATGTGGGATGCATGTCAGGCATGTCAAACAATCAGTATCATGCAATTGTTACTTGTGTGAGCATCTCTGTAAGGTTTGTTTAGCGTCTGATCGATTGTGCCACCCTTGCAGAACATTAACATTGAACTGAATCAATGGTTCATTTAAGTTACAATACCAGAGACCTGTTTATCCACCTGCTTTAACGCTCTCGTATACACGCATATACACCCCCACATATCCATATAATGATGGTGGAGACAGGAGAGATTACAGGAGACAGCTCATGCTCACCTTCCTCTGATTTATGAACCATAATGTGTTTCTAAGTGTGGAGTGAGGTATCACAATAAAAGCTTAGTCATCATTATCTGATTATTACGAGTCGTCAGGCACACACTCGTTTACTGTCGTGAATTTTTAATAAACTCTCATAAGAGTGTTGGGCTGTTAAATGAGCTATTTATGTGTGTGTGTGTGTGTGTGTGTGTGTGTGTGTGTGTGTGTGTGTGTGTGACCGGCCTTTAACTGCAATTCAGTCTGATAGTAGCCCAGATGAGCTCATCTCCATTTTATTAAATGTTGACTCATGTGGAATTATGTAAAAGAATGCAATGATCAGAAAATCAAGAATAGACTCACTTCTTGAATCCTCAAGTGGGCACTATTCTCTTTTTATTGCATTATTACATCATTCCTCAGGAAAATACTACTGTAGATTATGACTCATGATGTTTGCCATTATTCTTATTTAAATGCTCAACCCACCTAAAAGGTGTGATGCTCGTCTCTCCGTCTGATAGAGGGTGATATCATAGGAAGATTCAGATTATTTTCTTGCTGACTTCAGGCCTAAAAATGAGCTAACTGCAAGCTTTAGTAATTCCAGCAGGTTGCAATATAATTGCCTTATAAGTAGGGTCTTATTAACATTATCATGAGGATTTTATCAATAATATTACTCTGATCGATACTCCTTATCGGTTTGTTTTTTTTATCAATTATTAAATAATTGATACAAATATATAATTTTTTAAAGAATGTTGTTTCTAGACTAGCAACAGTAATGTTTACAACAGCAAAAAACTATAAACCTCAATATCTCACAGGAAACAAATCTAAAATGTCAATCAAATAATTGTATCCAATGGCTGTGAAGAAGGCAGGGAAGGCTGTCATCAAGGGGCTGTGTTTGATGTCAATCAAACTGCACACATGTGGGTCAAGTGCAGGTGGATCTGTCATTACAGAACATACACATTTTCACGAAAATAAGATTGTCCAAACAAACAGGGACATTTAAGCAGGATGTATCATGTACTTTCTATAAACTCTTTTGAAAAGGAAACTGGATATAAAAGTGTGGTTCACTCAATCAAACCAATAAAACTGTTGTTGTAGTTGTGTGTGTATATATATATATATATTTAAACACATTTTATTGTTGTTGTAAATGTAATGTTATTTTTCACATAAGATTGATCTTATGATGATGATCTCATCAATGATGCTACACGTTGCAAGCTGCAGACGAGACGAGCGTCTCCGTGTTAAGGTGCGTACACACTGCCAGCGACATCGCGCGCGACAGCGACTCAATACCATTCATTTTCAATGCGAGCACAGCGACTTCCGGCGACACGAGCTGTCGCGACCGTTGGCGCTAGATGTGGGCGTGTCCAGCAACGCGACAAAGTTGAGAAAAGTTCAACTTTGGAGCGACTAACGGAAGCGACAGCCAATAGGAGAGAAGACGGGAGAGCTCACGTGATCCTTCTCTCTCTCTCAGCTCCTGCAGTAACGGAAAGATGGATGAAAGGCTAATTCTTGCTGTTAGAAATTTTCCAGTGCTCTATGATATGTCTCTTCCCACGTACAAGGACATTTTTAAGAAGAATACTGCGTGGAAAGGTGTATCTGAGATTGCAGGGATTTTATGGACTCAGACAGACCGGCATTTGCATTTTCGCCGCAGATAAACAGCCGCTCTGGCAAACAGCACGCCTTGTTTCTCATTCATCTTTGATTTAAAGCATTTTATGTACTGATTCCATTTATATTTAGACTTTTCCCTCCAAAATGTTTGTTTTTAGTGGCAAGATAAGAGATTCTCTGTCAACAGCAATGGAATGACATCCGTGAATGTCATTTATAAACGTTACTAGGCAACCAGTAGTGGGAACGCCCACTAGCGACTTCACCGCCAGCCACTGGCGACCTGCAGCGATAAAGTCGCTGGCAGTGTGTACGCACCTTTAGAGTGCACATCAGCCTCTTCCTGTCTCGACTCCCGCTCAGATTGGGTCTCTTCCGCGACTGGTTGAAGCGGCTCTGACCGCACAAAGAATGATAGTTTTGGAGTTGTGCTTATTTACATTTCACGCTCTCGTATTATATTAACTTTAATTATTGATGAAATAAAGACATATCGCCAAGCCGTGATCTGTGTTTCTGTGTTATTTTTTGTGGCCACCAGTTCAGAGTCGGTCTGCTCGATCCATCTTCACCTGATTTCCATGCTGAACACCGGAAACTCACATGACCACACGTGCCACTCCCTAAACTGAGACTGACTGGTCATCTTTATTAGCGATGTAGAAAATGGGCAAACAGCTCTCAGAGAGAATGGGCTGTCACGTCCATACATCACATGCACTTATTTATTTAATAAAATCGCAGCATTTGCCGTCTGTGTCAGGGCGGAGGGCGGGGCCGGGTCGTGATTATACACACCCGGTCCCTTATCAGGCTAATTAAGCCTCCGAGAGGGATAAAGGCTGATCCGTCATGTGTGTGTGTTTGTGTCTGTTTAAGTTTATCATTAAAACTATTATTTATATTGTCAAGCCGGTTCTCGCCTCCTCCTTTCCATTGACTGCTTTACACCGTCATATAATCGCACAGGCTGACATCGCGATTGCGATATGATTAATCGTGCAGCACTATTTTCTACTTAATCTTCATTTGTACGATTCCAATGTCGATTCTTAACATGCCAAGATCGCTCTTTCTTTCTGTCTGCAATCCCCAACAATCAGATGTGCGTAAATACTTCCCATTTGCTGCAATGGGAAGTACATGTCTGTGATTAGCCACTGGCAGGTGATTTTGTAGATTTCACTCACCAGTGTTTGAGTGGTGTAGTGGCAGAGAAGTTCAGCACGAGATATTTCCACAGCATGCTGAGAGTCAAAGTTTTGACTCTTTCTGTGTAATGTGAGTCCAAAGATTTCATTTAATATCCATTCTGTCCTCTACAGTCAGTTATTTATCAAAAACAACAACAAAAGAAACATTTCATACTAATCACACATACTGTTGCATGGATGCTGTAAAGAAGTCATTAAACCAAACAAACACTAAGTCCCTTCCACAGGCCTTAAAGAGATAGTAGCATTTTAGAACTTGCTGTACATATCTAAGTAAATAGTACACATTAGGCATGTAAAGAACAAACATGTATCAATATACATTATATATGCAATCTAATATATGCAATTTCAATACACCATCTTTACTGATGTGGACTACATTTAAAAAAAAGATAAAATGTCACCAAAATGTTATTTAACTGTTATTTAACAAGTTAGAAGTTCCCTTTTATAATGAAGAACAGCATTAGCTGAAGGAGAATTTCTTTCTTAATGTATGCAAGCAAAACAGAACTGAACTATACCCAAATTAACTGAAATTAAAAGCGAAATCAAACCATGATATCGGGATGTATATCGCAGTACATATCTTATCATGAGGCGGCTGGTGATACCCAGCCCTACTTGACACTACACATTTTATGTTGATTTTAAGAACTAATGTTGAACAGTACATTTTGCTTTATGAAGAATATGAAACACTAAAAGACTGATGTCACTTATTTTATCTGTGGCGCTTCAGTGTTTTAAAAGATTATTGCATTTAGACAGTTTCATGGATGACATTATAAAGCATCCTCTATGACAGTGTTTCTCAACCTATTTTCTGCCACGGCACACTTTTTACGACTAAAAAAAAATTCTACAGCACACCGCTATCCCGCATAAGCTAACCATCATCAATATTTTCCCTTTTCAAGAACTTGTCCATGTTTTCTGTCCATCTTAGTAGTGTGTTTACTTGTAATGTTTGAAATTCGGCTATGCCAAAAAAAAAAAAAGTCACATAGAGTGCTTGCGTTAGACTTTCTCATCGTCCGTCATTTTGATGGACAGGGTCGCAAAAATTCCGTCATAGTCTATTATTACCAGTCATTTTAATTTTCACATTTTAATGATAATAAGACATTTAATAGCTTTTATATTTGTTCACGTTTTCATTTTTAATCATGAACTCAGAGGACGAGCATAAAGCAGATTATGCATTTATTTATTTATGAAGAGAACAGATGAAAAACAGAGACACCACACGAAGCAGATGAATGTTTTTTTCCCCGCAGTGAGAGCGTAGACCACTAAAACACGACATATGAACAACGCAATATTAATAAAAAACAAATACGATTAAAATATGAACAAAACACGTAAAAAATTAACTGACAGAACTCAATCGACAACTCAAACCTTCCTCCTGGTCTGCATCGACTTAAACTCACCTGTGTGTAATCAAACGCATCAATGGAGACTGATGCTGAGGTGATTGTCATTAGATTTTGCGTCTTTGCCTCGGACAGACGACTTCTCGTGTCAGTTTTAATTTGGTCCTGGAGGCTGAACACAGCGTCAAGCGCATCATTGCCCTCCACATTGCAGAAATCATCACAGAGGGGCGATTTGACCAGTTTTCCATGTAAAAAAGCGGGAGGTGTGCACAATAAACTTTGAAAACATGTATTAGGAATAGAGAAAATAGCTTGCAGTTGCTTTGATAGCAGAAAGTAATAAAAGGACTCGTTTATGTTTAGAAGCGTTTTCTTGAATTAAATTGAGTTAATTAACTGCGGTCTCTGATATTCATAAACAATAAGGTAATATTTTATTAAAAGAAATGATGAGACATTCAATGTCCATCCATCCATCCATCCATCCATCGTCAACCGCTTATCCTGTGTACAGGGTCGCGGGGGGCTGGAGCCTATCCCAGCTAACATTGGGCGAAAGGCGGGGGACACCCTGGACAGGTCGCCAGTCCATCGCAGACATTCAATGTCTCTTCACAAATTTGGACAGTTTTTAAATATTTCTTGTTGCTTAGTACTCTCAAAGAGATTATTGGTAAAGCAAAAACATGTGTGTGAAAAACACTTTTGTGTAAAGTCACTCCATAGACTTCAATGTATTCTACAGCGCTGACACAAGTCATGTGATGACCCTTATAAATATCACTCACTTTTGCACATTAATCATTGCTCTGCACAATCACAAAAGTGACAAATTTCTCCGTAAGGTGAGGAGTTTTTTTTTCATGCATTCATTTATTAATTTCTACTGCACACCTGACAATCTTTCACAGTGGTTGGGAAACACTGCTCTATGCAACATATTTAAATAGATTCAAGAGTTGTTCACTGGGTGATTACAAATCAGGTCATTTTGTTTTTTCCACTTATTAAGAATTTTCTTGCTGTTTCAAATGCTCCACCATCATTCCTGTCCCAAAGAAGCCCAAAATCACAGGACTCAATGACTACAGACACTTCGGTCTGACGTCTGTGGTCATGAGGTCATTTGAGAGACTGGTGTTGGCCCACCTGAAGGACATCACTGGACCTTTTCTAGATCCCCTTCAATTTGCAAGCAAACAGGTCTCTGGAAGACGCAGTCAACATGGGATTACATCATGTCCTGCAACATCTGGACAGACCAGGGACATATGTAAGGTTCTTTTTTGTGGATATATATATATATATAGATAGATACCTGCCGAGGCATGGACTCTATAAAACCCCTTAAGGTGTCCTGTGGTATTTGGCACCAAGACATTAGCAGCAGATCCTTCAAGTCATCAGACCTGTTGGTCCAGCACATCCCACTCAATAAGACTGAGATCTTTGGAATTTGCAGCCCAGGGCCATTCCCCAACCATGTGTGCAGTATGGCAGGGCACATTATCCTGCTTAAAGTGGCCACTGTCATCAGGGAACACCATAGCCATGAAGGGGTGTACCTGGTCTGCAGCAATGTTTAGGTAGGTAGCACAGGTCAAATTGACGTCCACATGAATGGCTGGACCCAGGGTTTCTCAGCAGAACATTGCCCAGAACATCACACTCCCTCCACCGGCTTGTCGCCTTCCCACATTTCATCCTGATGACATCTCTTCCCCTGGTAAACAGCACACACGTACACGGCCATCCACATAATGTAAAATAAAACAGGACTCATTGGAGTTTGCGTTCCCATTGTAGGTGTTTTTGCCAGTGGACAGGGGTCATCATGGGCACTCTGACTGGTCTGCTGTTACACAACCCCATACGCAGCAAGGAGCGATGCACTCTGTGTTGTGACACATTCCTCCCGTAACATCAAACATTAAAATTTGAGGGAGTGGTCTTCTGAGGAAAATTTTAAATCTTCCATAATATCCTGTAGGATCTCGCCTGCTTATCCTTGCAAACTTGCAGAAACAACCTCAGAGTGGGGTCGTGTACATTTGATTTGATCGTCTCATTACATTAGCGTATGAATGGGTGCTGGTGGGTGTGATCACATTACAGATAATGAGATGGACCGGTAAAAACTGTACATCGCTTTGTTTCAAACAGATTGCATTGCAGGAGAATATTTGTTTTAAATTGGAATAGTTTAATATAAAAGTAGACATTTGAAGCTTTCTTTAGACATATGTTTCATGTTTGTGTGATAAGTATTCGCGGAGTTTCAGTTCATTTTTGTGACGTGTTTCAGAAATATGCTCGTGAACACAGAGACTGCTGAAAGCTCACCATTTTTATTTTCTTTATTTTACAAAAGCACAAGATTTTGTTGTTATTGTGAGTGTACATAAATAAAAGTAGACCCTTTTATAGTCTCTAATGATGTCTTACACTTATGTATACCCAAAAAAAGAGTATTTTAAGTTGTTTCTGCTGTAATGACGAAAATATCCTGCAGGATGCGCCTGCGCTACTTTTACCTACAATTGTGTAGAATTATGCAGATTATTTGTCATTCTTACTATCATGAATAGTGATCAAGTTTGGAGATGGATTTATTTTGACAAACGGTCATTTTATGTCTGCAATCCACGGTAGTGCTCTTCTAACTTGCTTTGTAATGTTATTGTTTTGGTAAAGGTTTACTATTCAGCTGTGGGCCGGCTTTTACCTAATACTGTGTTACAAAATGGTCAATCTCAAGAGTTTTATATAATTATATAATTACAAGCTTTAATGTTATGGCCGCTATCCATGGTAGTCCACGGCTAACTTGCTCACTAAACCTCTAATGCACCGGGTAAGGTCCAACCTGGAGTAAGCCTCTGTTCTCCGTTCATAGCTCGGGCAACAAAAGTTCAGCTACACCCATTCCAGCAAAAGGTGACTAACTTAGATGACCAATGTGTCTTTTACATGAAGTTTTGTTAGGTTCACAATAATCAACTGTGTACTTGTATGAAAGCTTACCACTGTTAAACGTCCTGCTCATGTCGCGCTTGCGAAGGTGGTTCGGGTCGATCAGCTTGTTCTTCTGAACTTTCATTATGATACTCGGACTCAAACTGATTTGGTTAAAATAGATGCCACTGTTACCATAGTTACAGCAGTGTTTACAGCTGTTAAGGGAGCCTGAATCTCTGTTATGGTAAGGGGCATTACATTTCCAACACGCGGTTGACCAAACACAACAAACTGGGCCAGCTGACCAATGAGAGCAGACTGGGCTTTTTGGAAAGGGGGGCTTTAAAGAGACAAGAGTTAAATCATAGCGTTTGAGCCAGAGGATGTAGAGAGAGGAAAAGCAATGTACAGAATTAGTTAAAGAATGTGTTTTTTGAACATTAAAGCATGTAAACGTATTCGAGTAGACCCCCAAAATAAAATTATGAACCTGTAAATTAGCATAATAGGTGCTCTTTAAATATTACACCCATTGGGCACATAAAATATCCTGGAAATATCTAGAAAAATTGTGCCTTGAGAAGCATTTCAAATAATAATATGCTACAGTGTTGTCACGTGACCTCATAATTTTGCATGTGTAATTCAGTAAGTGGCATTCAGTTATCATCATCTTGGAAATAAATATTCATTTTGCATTGTTAATCAAATTTTGTGTGAAGGTTATATAGGTTTTGGAGGTCAGATCAAATTTGTGACTCTGGAAATGGAAGGTCAAGTTGGTAGTATTACATTGTGGGATACAGTATTGTGTGCAGTCAGTGTGCTCTGTTGTATACCAAATTATTTTGGCAAATGTAGTACACTGTAAACCCTGAAGTTGTCATTACTGTAAAAATCAAGTTGTCTAAATTAAGTATTACTTGAAATGTCAAGTTTTGGACTCATAACTCAAATATTTAAGTATACTTAAGATTTGAAGTGTTAACTCAAACTACTAAAACAAACTAAGTAACAAATTGAGGCTATGGGGAATACCCACAATAACTTGCTGCTTGAATTATGTTTCCTTGGTCAGAGGGAACAGATTGGGGAATTTAAATAATTGTTATTAAGAATTCATTAGGTCTTCTGAGGTATTATTTATGCTTTGTTGCAAATAGATGTTTGGTGTAATGTCACCATTAGGGTGATCTGTGTCTCTGTGGTCTAGCTGGACCCTGGTCACACTATCTCAGTTCTCTTTGTGCATATGCAGCTGAAGTGCATATATGCATTTCTGTAAAGAATTATGTAATAACTAACTTTATTTGAGCTATGCTGTTGTTTGATCTAAAAATGAATCAATTCAATTAAAATTGAATATTGAGAAACAACAATATTTAAATTCAAATCTAAGTGTTAAGTGTACTTGCATGTAGTTAACTCAACTTAAAAGTTAAGTTCACTCTACTTGAAAACCACGTTAATTGAACTTAAATGCTCAAGTTTTGAGAGACCCCATTACTCAATGGAATTGAGGGAACAATTTAATCAAATGAGTGCAATTAACTTATTAGGGTTTTCAATGTAGAGTAGTCATCGCTGTTTTACGTGCATATAGAAAATATGCACTCATTTTACCTGGATTTTCAGGAGACTTGCGGCCCACTGAACATAAGTTTCATCATAGATATCTATTATCTACATTATTATTATTGTAAATAGGCTTATAGCTACAACAAAAAAGTTTATGTTTGGCAAAAATCTTTTGAAATATTTTTTCTCCATCTTAACTTTAAGTTGTCAATAGTCGTTGGGAGATACATTTTCTGTGAGCTGGTTTATCAAGTCTGATTTTTAAAGGGACAGTTCACCCAAAAATGAAAATTCTCTCATCATTTACTCACCCTCATGCCATCCCAGATGTGTATGACTTTCTTTCTTCAGAAGAACACAAATTAAGATGTTTAGAAGAATATTTTTGCTCTGTAGGTCCTCACAGTGCAAATGAATAGGTACCAAAATGTTGAAGCTCCAAAATGCACATAAAGCCAGCATAAAAGTAATCCATATGTTTCCAGTGGTTAAATCTAAATATTCAGAAGTGATATTAGTGTGGGTCAGAAAAAGATCAATATTGATGTCCATTTTTACCATAAATTCTCCTTCCTGCCAAGTAGGTGGCGATATCCATGGAGTATCCAAATCGCCAAAAACAAAAGAAAAAGAATGTGAAAGTGAAAGTGGAGATATACAAGCTGTGTCTCATTTGGAAGGAAGCGTCCTCTGGAGGTTACATTTGTCAGCTGCATATGTCATCAAGGCTGTTTCGTTTCAGAAAAGGGAGTAGGACACTTCAAATGCAGCCTTCTTTCACGGGAATTCGTAGGATGCATGAGGTGTATCCTTCGTGGGTACTCACAACCCACAATTCTTTGCTTCAACAGAAATGTCAAAAAAAAATAACACCAATTTGCCTGTAAATATGATGTTTAAACGCAATGTTAATTTCCAAATTGAAGTACCTCAGTAGATGGGTGCAGAGTATATAATATGTATAATTATAGTAATATATAATTAAAGTAAAATATTAGACTAAAAGTACACAAGTATGGGCGGCTGTGGCTCTGGTGGTAGAGCGGGTTGGCCACTAATCACAGGGTTGGCGGTTCGATTCCCTGCCCACATGACTCCACATGCCGAAGTGTCCTTGGGCAAGACACTGAACCCCAAGTTGCTCCCAATGGCAGGCTAGCACCTCACATAGCAGCTCTGCTGTCATTGGTGTATGAATGTGAATGTGTGTGTGAATGGGTGCATGGGACACAGTGTAAAGCGCTTTTGTAACCTCTAAGGTTAAAAAAGGCGCTATATAAGTGCAGACCATTTACCATTATTTACCATTACACCTGTAAAATATATTTTATTTTCTCTTAATATCATTATAACTCCCCTAAAATGTACCTCATACACTCACTCAAAGCGCTCACACTTGCTAAAGAGTGGCGTGCTGTCATAGCAACCATGTTACATGCCTTCAAAGGACACGTCCTGCCTAGCACGCAGCCTTCCAAACGAGATACAGCCATAGTCTCATGAGGCTATGTTAATATTTTTATAGATTAGCAACATTCTAACGTCAAAATCAATTGTAATGTATTGTGAGAACAAATGTAAGCAGTAGACAGTGAAGACAGCTCACTAGATTTTGTAAGTACAGAGCTAATGTTGTTCATTGTTGATTTACAAAGTAGCAATATCTACAAAATGTCAGTGAAAATGTTGCTCTGCATAATCATATCCTGAGGAGTTTAGACAGCAGTCTTAGCATTTCTCACAGCAGCGTAGAAACAAATTGAGCTGTTCTTATGTAAACATTCACCATGCGGTGGAGCCTGTTACTCATGGCTGCTGCTGGAAAACCTGACGGGACTCGTTCTAGACAGTCCTCAAGAAACAGAGATGTTAAAGCAAGGGAGTAGCTGCTGCCTGCGAGGCAGGGAATTGTGGAAGCATACATGAGTCCCACCTCTCTGGTAAACACACACGCGTTGTCTAGAGCGGGGCTAACAGACATGCACGGCGTTCTGCTGAAGGCTCCTGATCTGGGACCGTGTTGCCTGATGAGCGGAGATAGCCAGCGCAATGCACTCCTGGTGGCACTCATGTGCTGTATGGGTCAGTAGCTTTCATTAACTTCCTGAGATTGATCCATAAGGTTGGAGCTGACGTGGTTTTGCAGAAAAGAGATTTTCATTTTCTTTCTACTTCCCAGATCTTCTGGTGTAAGGCAGTTTGGAGCAGAGTTTAAGTCTGTTAATGTTTACGGGTCTAAAGTCCAGTGAAATGTTGTTTGTATGCTCTGACTTTCAGGTTGACTTGACCGGTTTGACAGTGGTTGTCTCTAGGGATTCAGATGTTAAGGACATTGATCTGTTTTGGTTTGTGATTGAAAGAATCGGGGTACGAGTCCTGAAGTCAACACATGAGCCGAAATTACCATTTGACCTAACCGCGGTTATTTGAGATAAACGCGATTATTGTGCACTATAATATAATAATAAAAACACATTTTAATGCCCAAATATGGCAATTTTTTGCGAATTTATAAATGGCATTAACGGAACATTTGAACTCGGAGCATCCGGAACATCAACCAGAACATCTCCTGTCCAGAAGTTAACCAAAAGGAGAGATATATTTTAAGTATTTAGAAATGTTGATATTTAAAACATGATTGTACAGAGCATTCATACATTTTTAAAGCCTTAAAAGGAAATCATATATCCCTATTTTATTATTTGATTTATACATTTGAAGTTAAATATATAAAAATGAATTCTTAAGGTGAATGAAGCACACCTGCACCTTAAGAAATATGACAATTTAAAACAGACAATTAATTGCAGTTATTTTTTGACAATTAGTCGTCAGCCAGATTGAAGGGAAGTCTGGCGGTTGTTCCCAGATCCTAGTGCCTGCCACCTGCAAGCTCAAGTTTATTGCTTTTTAAGGGACAATGAATGCTAGAGTACTGAAGAGGTCCGTAAAAGCATTTTTCATTGCTATAGTTCCATTATATAGCTGTTTATAAAAAAGAAAGAAAAAAAGAAATAGTCGCAGTATGTCTGAGCTGCGTGTGATGCGGGCAGGTCTGTTGTCATGGATACAGAAAACAAAATACAGTGGTTGGAAGCAGTGTGTAATGGAAGACTACACAGAGATTCAGTCTCTTTCTCTAATTAGCTCTCATATCCTGTCCAGTGTTCCAGAATACATGACATTTAGCTAATGGTGGTTTATTTTTTTGGAAAAGTTTAAGTCATGTCAAAACAAGGCTTCATTTTAAAGTACCAATTGCAGCATCTAAAAATAAAATCTTTCTCTTAAACAAATGTATACATTTAACTAGGGGTGGACGATATGGAAAAAATATCATATCACGATTTTTTCAGGAAAAATCACGATTCACGATTTTATCACGAATCTATTTCATGTTGCTTTTTAAGACTATTTTGCAAATTACATGAGCCGCAACACAGGAAAAATTATATCCCCATTTAAAAAAATATAGCCCTACAAGGTAACAAAACATAAAAGGGAAAAAAATGACAGACTATGTCAAAGTACGTTTTCGAGCATATTTTAATCAAGTGTATATTTAATGGAAGTGCAATTGTGCGAAGTAAGAACATTCAACAGGACTTGCATTACAATCAAAGACTTCTCATCACAAAATGAACATTGTTTTAAAAACAAAAAATCTAACATTGGCAACAGCTGTAACAGACCCTGAGCAAAACCCATGTCAGCATTTTTTTCTATTTTTATTTTTTTTGAGGTAGCATCTAGCATGAAAAATATAGATAACTACTTAAATAGGGTTCTGAAGTGCGGCTAGACCATAAGTCAGCTGTTGTGGCAAAAAACATTTACGTTTTGAACTTTGTGTTCCATCTTGTTGCGGCATTCGCAATACAGCCGTGGAATGGCTGTCGCAGAAAAATATTTGCGGCTGGGAATCTCGTAACGCGGATCAACGACTTTGAGCAGTCTTTTGAAACCCTTGTTTTCCACAGTTTTTATGGGGATCATATCCTTGGCCAGGTAAAATGTCACTGAATCAGTTACATCTTTCCAGCGCTTACTTGTCCTGTCATACGGAGTTCCCTTCTCAAATACCTCCTTCGTTAGAGTTGTTTATTTAAGCCTTGTAACGTTAGCCTCTGGCTGCTCCGTGGATGTACCTGATGCACTCGCACGGGTTCCCCTCACAATTTGACTATCAGCATATTCTTTAGGGTGTTTTCTTTTGAGGTGGTTAAAAAGATTTGTTGTGTTACCATCCGACGTGTGAATCTTATCATTGCAACATTTGCAAATAACTGTTGTTTGCGCCGTGTCTGTTATGGAAAATCAAAACCATTTCCATATTACCGATGTTGAATTTTTTTTAGGAATCAACTCCTCTGTGTTTTCATCCATCGTCCCTGCGTTGCTAAATCTCACGAGCAAGTTTATGATCCTGTTAAAACGCCGACATCTAGCGCGCATCGCATGTTGTTAAGTAGAAAAGCCATATAACTGCATCTGATAGCAATAGTATCCAGCTGCAGACCCGCAGCACCACCAGTTTCAGAACCCCAGTTTCAGAACCCCAGCGCCAAAACCTGAAGTGAGGCGAGCTACGTTCTAAACCGGTAGCCACCTAACGTTTTGGAGTAGGCTACACCACCAGTTCAGAACCCAGCCAGAACCTGAAGTGAGCGAGCTTCGTTCAAACCAGTAGCCACCTAACGTTTTGGAGAGTACTTTGCTTTTATTACAAACAAAACATCATACTTTATAACGTATGTTATAATGATTCTTTAAGGTACAGTACAATAAGCATTTTAAAACGTTGATCTTGTGTAATATAATTGTATATAGTTATCCGTTTCATTGTATTATGAGAGTTACTTCCTGATCATGATGGTGAAAAAAATGCTTGAAACTTATGGGCATTTTATATAAAATATACTTTATTTCACAAGAACATGTGCAGCATGCATTTTTCTTTATGTAAAATAAAACATGTCAAAAAACTAAAAAGAGAGAAAATTCAGCATAATTTTAAAAGAAACAATAAAAATATATACAACAAATGACCAATTCACCCCTAGGCCCATTTTATCATGACAATCCTGTATAAATTAAACTTAAAATGTATCAAATGAGGAATTCACTCTCAGGCCCATTTTGTCCTTACATTCTTGCTAAAATAACTCCATGTCATCCCTGAACACAAAATGAAATAGAAAGGGCTCTCTGGAAGCTTCTGACTGTTCCAGGAGATTGTTGCGGGCCTTTTCCTTGTGGTCTTCATTCATTCGAAATGTCTCTACAAGAGATGAAAGCACCACACAATAATCTCAACGTAAAAAAACCCCTCAACTATAAGGTAACATTAACTCACAAACAATGCATATAACAGAGGAACGTGGAACAAACACTTTAACACCTTCACAAGATGTCTTCAAAACGTCACCGCAAGGCTCATTTACAACACGCAAAAATGTATCGAACCATCTGTAGAATTTTTTTTTTAATACAGTAAAGTATGACAACATATTCAAGCTTCATTAAGATGATAAAGTTATGCACAATTTAAATATTTAGCAGATAAACGCTGAACTTAATATATGCGATAATTTTTCACAACATGATATCAAAAACGTTACACAACTCACCATGCTCTCCGCCATGCTTGTCTCATTGTCAATAACTCCGCCCCTCACTTCAGGTCCTGGCGCTGGGGTTCTGAAACTGGGGTTCTGAAACTGGTGGTGCTGCGGGTCTGCAGCTGGATATGTCTCTCTGATAGAACGTGCACTGTAGCACGATACAACGATATTTCCGAAAATGTAAATCGTGGAGACATTTTAATCGTTCACGATCAAATATCGTCATATCGCACACCCCTACATTTAACCTAAAATCCTGATGTTGAAAAAAAAAAACGATTGCCCTTGTACATTTGTCAACTACTCAAATATACAGTAACAAGTAAAAAGTAATGGATTACTGTATTTGATATCTGATGTGTGACTGTATGAGGAACTAATTCTAAATGATTGTGTTTTGTTTTTCAGATGAAAGAGACAGAGTCCAGAAAAAGACTTTTACTAAATGGATAAATCAGCACCTGTTAAAGGTAAGTTTGGTATTTTTCTCAATGAGATTGGAGATATACATCAATATTCATGACATGAGCGAGGTGCATGTTGTTGGTGGTCAATATATGTTGTTCCCGTTATGTTGTGATGTAATCTCCTTTGGGAACGTTGAATACAATTTTTGTCCTCTTTAGATAATTGTTTTGTGTTTGTGAATTTCTCTGAGAATCATAGTTTGCCATAGTTTTAAGATGTCCTGGTGTATCTTAAAGACAATAAAATCCATATATGTTTACTTAAAGGAATATTCCAGGTTCAACACAAGTTAATCTCAATCTACAGCATTTGCGGCATAATGTTGATTACCACAACAAATGTATTTTGGATTGTTCCTCATTTTCTATAAATCTATGCTACAGTGTGGCACGTGAATGGGGGCCAATTTTTTAACATTACAATACAAACCTTTTTAAAAGTATAACCACAAGAGGGCTTGGGTTGCTCAGCGAGTAAAGACGCTGAATGCCAAACCTTGAGTTGCGAGTTCAAATCCAGGGTGTGCTTAGTGACTCCAGCCAGGTCTCCTAAGCAACCAAATTGCTAGGGAGGGTAGAGTTCCATGGGGTAACCTTAGGGCTGGGCGCTAAAACAATATCGATAATATCACGATAAAGAAAATCCACGATAAGATTTTGAGGAATTTTCTATATTTACTGCATGTCTTTCTCAGGCTGCATTTCCACTGGGGCGGACGAAATCCGCTCAAAGGCGCTCACAGCGCTAGGAGAGATCTCGCTCCGCACCGCTGCCAATCCTATGATCCACCTTGCTAGCGTGACGCTTGGCTTTCATTGGAATGAATAGAAAACGCTCTCAGCTTCACTCACAACGCGCCAGTGGTAATGTAGGGTCAGACTGGATGAACTTGCTAATGCTAGCTGCCTTGCTAATAATTAGGTTATGTCGGACACCGGATTGAATCCATCCGCACCGCAAGACTTCATGACAACTGTTCCTCTCACCATCTCTAGTGAAGAGCGCGACAGCAAAACAGTGATGTGGACAACAGCTCTGATCTGAATATTGTTCTCTAGCACCAAACATGCATCATTTCTGCCCTGTCCCGCTCCGCACGCGTCGCCTCTTTTCCCTGCATGAGTGTAGACATGAAGCGCTGCATGAGTTAACGTGGTTTCAAAGCACCTTTTAGACATAACGTTTTTCCCTTCTAAATGTATCTTTATTAATCAGCATGTTACGAGCCTTTAATAATAAACAAATCCAATAAACAAATCTCACTTTAATGAAAATATACAAATGTTTTTTTAAATAAAATAAAAAAACGGTTTCTAAATGACACCCCTGAACCCACATTCAGCATCATTCCACAGTCGCAAGGTCTTCTATACCCCATACTTTTGTATCTGAAGCGAAAGAAATATAAAAAATATTTAATTTGAATGTAAAAATATTCCAACAAATACTGGACTGCTGTCACTATGCTTCAGAATAAACAGATGATCTTTTAACATTCATTTTCAATTGATAAACGGTAAAAGACGGTAAAATTGGTAAAAGATCCCACAGACCCCACTGCTTTGGCCGTCTCTGGACCCCCCTGCAGTTTTGTAGAGACTGTTTTGACCGTTTAGAATTTATTTTTTCTTCTATTCTTCCGTCAACTTTAAAATAAAAAAAAGAAAGTGCAATATGTAATGTATATCGTGATAAATATCGATATCGAACAATATGAAAAGATTATCGTGATAACAATTTTGGCCATATCGCCCAGCCCTAGGTAACCTCCTCGTGGTTACTCTCAATGGGGCGCGTGATGAGTTGTGTGTGTATGCCGCGGAGAATAGTGTGAAGCCTCCACACGCACTATGTCTCTGTGGTAATGCGCTCAACAAGCCACGTGATAAGATGCGCAGATTGACGTCTCAGATGCGGAGGCAACTGAGATTCGTCCTCTGCCACCCGGATTGAGGTAAGTCACTACGCCACCACAGGGACTTAAAGCGCATTGGGAATTGGACATTCCAAATTGGGAAGAAAAAAAAAGTATAACCACAAGACATAAAAGATATGCGTGAACATGACTTCATTACTATGATGCTATAATGTCAACAAACCCTAAAACTGGGCAGGGGATTTTCAGTTCCCAGCTTTTAGTGCTTTGCATGGTACTGGATTGAGAGAGTACATTTTAAAATTAACTGTAATTTGTATGTATTTCAATGCAAAATGAAACAAGAGACTTAGTGTTTCATTTTCTGTTATGTTGGGATTAAGAGGATTTTCTGTAATGTTACCGTTGTGGAGAAGAGTAAGGAGCTAATAGTTAGGTACATTACTACTGAAAAATCAGTGTGTATCAGTGTTTCCTGCACCTCTATTCAGCAGCGACACGGCAAGAGTTGTGAGCTTGCAGTCTGAATTCAATTTGATGAGATAAAAAGAATGAGTTCCGTGATTAACGCAAAAAACCATGTCTTTCACTTGCATTGTGCAGGGCTGAACAATCCATTGAAAAAAATTTAAATCAAGAAATGACCTTATAAACTGCAAAGAGCTGTGATCTAATCAAGCATGCTCTGCAGAGCTCTGTTCTGAGCGCACGTGAGGTGGTTCTGTCTGTGCTCCCTCCACGAATCATCTCATGCACAGAATAACGGATGTGTTGCATTCAATTGTATTTAAATTCACTTTAACTGGCCACTACAATTTACTATGCATTTCGTGCTGCAAGAGCTGAATTGTGTAGGAAACACTGGTGTGTATTGCTTTCGTATCAAGTAAATACTGAGGGATCACCTGTAAAATGACTGATTGGGATCTGTAAGCTCTCAGCAGCACCATACTTGTTATACAGTACAAAAAGATAAACAGTATATAAAACACGCTAATTTGTTTATTGCTAGCTAGCAACACATTGCAAGGTTCAATAGAGTTATTTGAAAAACAAAAAACAAAAAAAAACTTAAAGTTAGATTTACTCAATTAATTTAGGTTTTTGCTACACAAAGTATTTGAGTTAAGCCTACATTTTTATTTCATATGTTATAAACTCATTTTCATTGGGTGGAAACAATGTCCACAATTAAATTAAGTTGTACCAGAACATTCCATGATAATCAGAATATATTATTGTTTCTTTCATAAAGAAACAAACATTATAGATACTGTCAGCAATGTGTCATACTGGAGCCATGGTAACCCCGGTTACCATAATTATCTATTAATTTCTCTGGGAAAAATAAAGAGATTTCCACGAAATATTACTATTTTCAGAAAGAAAAATAATAGACTAGATAAGAGACGGACATGTACATGTCTGCGGAAGGGTGGCGGGTCCTCCATTCTGACATGAAACATTCACAATATATAGTCTTCAATCTCAGAACTCAATTTATTTTGATTATAGGTGTACTACTCATGTGCCAAGACTAATGTTTTAAGTATTTTCCCAAATTAGTCCTCCTAGGCAACAAATCTGCCAATCCAAGACAAGTAACAGCATGTCCGGTAGATTTTGAATCAACAGCAACTCATCTTGATTTTCCATTCATTTAAAGTGCAGTCACTAATATTTACCCCTAAAAAAATGAATTAATAGGTCTACTTTTGAAAAGTATTTAAAATCACACACACACACACACACACACACACACACACACACACACACACACACACACACACACACACACACACACACACAGTTGTGTTTCCATGTTTTATGGGGACTTTCCATAGACATAATGGTTTTTATACTGTACAAACTTTATATTCTATCCCCTAAACCTAACCCTACCCCTAAACCTAACCCTCACAGAAAACTTTCTGCATTTTTACCTTTTCAAAAAACATAATTTAGTATGATTTATACGCTGTTTTCCTCATGGGGACCGACAAAATGTCCCCACAAGGTCCAAAATTTCGGGTTTTACTATCCTTATGGGGACATTTGGTCCCCACAAAGTGATAAATACACGCACACACACACACACACACACACACACACACACACACACACACACACACACACACACACACACTCACACGTTGTGTTTCCATGTTTTATGGGGACTTTCCATAGACATAATGGTTTTTATACTGTACAAACTTTATATTCTATCCCCTAAACCTAACCCAACCCCTAAACCTAACCCTCACAGAAAACGTTCTGCATTTTTACATTTTCAAAAAACATAATTTAGTATGCTTTATAAGCTGTTTTCCTCATGGGGACCGACAAAATGTCCCCACAAGGTCAAAAATTTCGGGTTTTACTATCCTTATGGGGACATTTGGTCCCCACAAAGTGATAAATACACGCTCACACACACACAGACACACACACACACACACACACACACACACACCGATGAAGAATCCACTCATATCTAATAAAGTTGTTTCATTTGGTATGAAGCGGGTCATGGAGGCCTAACCCAATTCATTAACTTTGCTTTAGGACATCATACTAGTGGCTTTAGGAAGCCAGATAACCTGGATGAAAAAAACCAAGACAAGACACAACATGCCAAATAAATTTGGAACCTTGAAAATGATTATGGTTAACTTTGTGGATTACATTAATTCTGAATAAACATTTTAGGAGAGGCTTAATATTTATGGCACCTCTTGTCCATAAATTGTTTAATAGACTTCTTCTCTTTCTCAGTTTACTGATTGTAGGACGATTGCTCTTATTTTGTGAGCATTAGCATTAAGCTTGGTATAGATCTCATTAAAACTCATTTGGAATCTTTTTACAAGGCCTTCATTTATATTGTTACTTTTCAAATGCTTTTTATAGATTGCAATGTTTTAGCATTGTCCCACACCAGACTTGCAATTTTTAACAATGAGAATCTGTTATAAAAATACTAATTAATTATTGATTATTTCAACAAAGAGTGAAATAAACATAACCCATTTCAGTATTTATTGTGTGGAAATAATTTAAATTTTTACATACATATGACAATATCACTTGTTAGAGGAATATTTTTACTGGCCTTCATTTCCAAACATTGTATTGTGTTACAAGTTGTACAAAATTTTTTATTTTTTTAATGAAATGGTTTGGAAATATTTAATGCTTATGTTTAAAATGAAAGTAAAATACAGTGAATATATAATTTTTTAAATTAAAATAATTCAAAGTATGTACAATTCCACAAGGGGATTTCAAAGGCATTAACTGTTGAACTGATTCAGAGATTTAGAAAAAAATTATATGTGGAATAAAAAAACAATATTTTGGATCAGTTTTATTGAGCAGATTTCCAAATGAAATGCATGCGTGACATATATGACAACCGACATTACAACCTGCCCATTTGTTTTTTTTACATCTATATAGTTAAATGGATATACATTTGTAAACAACCAAAACATCCCCATTACTACTATATGTGCAAATTCATCAAACTCTGATGATTCATTCAGGATTAAATCAGAGACACTAATAAAACATCTCATACTAAGTGCAGAATGTATTACTTATTGATTTAATTTAATTGTATATTAAAAACTTTCATTATATACCCCAGCCCTATTGATTGAGAATGAGAATATCAGCTTTTTTTAGACAAAGTACAGAGCACAGGTTTCTTCCACAATTTTCCTGCATAATTTGTGGTCACCTACTACTATTTCTTAGTCCTAGCATTGACTAGCAGCACATAGTAAAGAATAAAAGACTGACCCAGAACTGCAGTTAGAAGATCTATTTTAGTCGTGCAGCTGTGGTCATTGGGGATTATGGACGAGAGGACCTGGGTGAAAGCAGGTCAGTAAGGCAGAGAGGTGACTTCAATGGCGTGGTATTCAGGGGGGTTAACAGGGCCAGCTACAGTGGTGGAAACTCTTCAGATAAGAGTTCTGTCATGCGTCTCAAAGGGCTTTAGTGATTATTGAAGGGAATGATGCATGTGTATGTGAGGCTTTCAACACAGCGTGAGGGGTAATTCATTGTGGAATGATAAAATGATCAATTTAATGATTCTGGTTCAGATTCCATTAATGATTCTTTTCATATTTGTGACAAAGAAATATTTGGAAATAAGAAATGCATGTGACTTTGGTGACATTTTTGCAAAAGGAAACGATGTAGCTCTGAAGTGAAATATCCACTGTGTGTTCCCGCCTCCTCCTTGCCCGTCCTTTATCAGTTACATATTACTACATTGAATATTACATATTATTTTCAGTTGTAGTATATTTCTGTTGTTATTTCTTCATTTTCACGTATCTAGTTAAATTGAGATTTTATTTTGCCGGAAACCCAAATTAAGCAATTCACACCTCCGGATATCAGTTTACTATGTGGCTTAAATGTGGTCATTAAACCACAAAAGTCTGCTATTCAATTACGTTAATATATAGTCTGCATGTGCTGCATGCTTCAAGCTTAATGCTCTCTCTGCTGCCTGTAATCTTACAAACATGACTGGACTCCACGACTCCGTCCATGTTTTCCACATCAAGGAAATCATAGGGCTATCCTCGTACCCCAGTCGTTTGCGTCGCAATTCAGCTTTCATGCAAATTTATCATGCTTTAACAAGCTTGTAAAAGGAGGTGGCTATGTAAACGGAAACATTCAAATGTATTGCAATCACTAGTCATGCGCTATAGTAAAAGGCTGAAAGACAGGAATCATGATTTGACCTAATATGAGTATCACACTTCAAAAGAATACAATTTAATTAAATAAATGCAGGCAACTGAGGTACGCAAAACTTATTAATAATGCAAAGGAAAAACATTTCCATTTTTAGTACATCATTGTCATGTAAACGTACCCTCAGTTGCCTCCGTGTCTGGGGCATGTCTCACACATCTTATCACGTGGCTTGTTGAGCACGTTACCGCGGATACATAGCACATTTGGAGGCTTCACACTATTCTCTTCGGCATTCACGCACAACTCACCACACGCCCCACCAAGAGCAAGTACCACATTATAGCGACCACGAGGAGGTTACCCTTGTGAATTTTACCCTCCCTAGCAACTGGGCCGATATGGCTGCTTAGGAGACCTGGCTGGAGTCACTCAGCACACCCTGGATTTGATCTCGCGACCAGGGGTGGTAGTCAGCATCAATACTTGCTGAGCTACCCAGACCCCCTTGCTAGCATTTCTTTTAATAGACACCAGTATCTTGCAGTCTCTGTCATAAAATGGTTGGATCTGGTCTTTTGTCTTTAGAAGGATAAACCACAGTGGGGGAGTGGTTTATCTCTGTATATCTTTGGTGTTTATTGTCATTAGTCACTGGATAATGATTCACTTTGAAATGATCCCCTGCAAGTCACAAAGGAATTGTCATACATTCTCCTCTTGCATTGTAACATGGGACTGATAAGATGACGCAAGTGGTTCTATGCACGTTGTATAATTAAAAACAAAAATAAATATTTGAAATAGGTCTCATAGATTTTTTTTTGTCATTTGAGTAAATTATGTGCAAAGTGTGGACATCTTTACTCAGAGAAGACCATGCCAGAAGCACACTTTAGCTTACTACTTGGTCTACTCTATTTACTCTAAAATCATGTCAGGCAATTTTCATAATTGGTAGGCTATTATTAGTTCTTGATTTTTACAGTTGGTGTGATGAAGCTTACCCCTTAGAGGACAGGGAGGGAATTTATTGTCTGAAATTTTTTGCATTCCTTGAAAGTAATAGTTCAAACAAAATTATAATTCTCTCATCATTTACTCACCCTCATGCTGTCTCCAACTTGTATGACTTTCTTTCTTCTGTGGAACATAAATGAAGATTTTCATGCAAGAAGGTGATTCACGGTGCCCTCGCTGCTTGAGAAACGAATCAGCCAAGGTCAAAATTCTGAATATCAACAAATTGATCCATCTCGAAATTATCGGAATTCGTCTGTCAAGGTTCACCAAACTTGAACTCCACACAAATTATGTGAGGGGAAATTCTTTGCCACCGGAAATCCATCGCACAAAATTCATGATCGTGCGGAATCTCATTGAGATGACCATTTCGCTGTACAAAAGTAAATGTGACCGCGGCTTAAGAGAAAAGACCAATATAGTTCAATTCTTGTTTTAAAAAAAAAAAGAAAACATCCATAGTATCTTGGATGTATGCTAGTAAAGAAGATAAAAAAAAAATCTTAATCAGTATACATTAAAATAGGATCAGTCATTTCCACTAATCACTGGTCTACCTAGAGAATATTCAAAATTCTTGTCAATTTTGGGGGGCATATAGAATGAGTGTAAGGGAAAGGAGGCGAAAGTAGAATCCAAATGCAGGAAGTTTATTTACAATCAACATACAAATCCAAAACACAAGGCATTGACGTAATTGTTGAAGCAGGTAAAGTAGTTGTTAACAGGTAATCAGTCCAATTTAGGCAAACTGAGCAAAACCGTAATCCAGAAATTGGTAATCCAGTAAAATAGGCACAATGGACATAACAAGTAGGCAATGAAACAGCCAATGAGACTAACGCTTGGTAAGGCAGTGAAACTGGCAATACTGGAAGAGCATGGTTATTTATATGGTTCAAACAGGAAGTAACCGTAAAAGAAACGGTACAGTGTCAGTATTCGGGAGGGGCTCCCTCTGGTGGTCGGCTGAAGGGATATCAGCCTCATTTGTTACAATGAGGCTAATCGTGGGGTTTTATTAAATAGAAATTGCAATTCGTCATCAGAAATTCAATCATGTTCTAGTTGAGGCAGATTTTTTCACACCTCAGACTGGAAAACAACTCTCGAAATAGGCAGAAAAATATGTAAATAGGTGGGTGGGTATTGTTTGCGAGAAGAGGGAAAACAGGAGGAGGCCAAGAGCTTCTTCCAAACACACAATTAGAGATGGCTGAACTTCACATTATGTGTGGAGATGATAACAAGAGTTTGTTGCTGTAAAATAATCTTGGGACAAAAAGTGTGAAGAGTTGAGGCAATAGAACAGTTCGCAAATCTGTAAAAGGTTTTGGCTATTTTGTTCAAACTTTTAAGAATGAGTTGAGAACAGCACTCAGACATTACCATCAAAACCAGCGCTGCTTTAAGACTTTACTATAATTCATAGATATTTATTCTTACATGAAGTGTTTCAGGTTTAATTCAACTTAAACTCTGCTTACATTGTTTGTGGCATAATGTTAATTTGTATTTTTCTTAAGAATAAAATCATGTTCAGTAGGGCACATGCAATGAAAGTAAACAGGTCCGATACGCAAAACATATACACACTGTTGTTAACAGTATAGCCACAATACTTTAACACGACTCTAGTGTGATCAAAAATAGAGTTGACATGACTTTGAGTTTTCGGTTTAAATCATTGTCTTCTTTTTCTAAATAAGCCGTCATGTTATACTTTTTATGTTCAGACGCATGGCAAGAAGACACGATTGGCGCCGTCTAAACATAGCAGCCTCCACAAATACACCTGGAATACACCACTGCTTCATGTTTGAAGCACGCAGCGGCCAGCCAACAAACATGCTTGCTTCCGTGTGGTTATGGAGTGCACTGTGGTCCATTCTGATGTGTGATTTCTATCTTTTTATGTCCATGATCCGACACATGGAGATAAGGGATGGAATCAGCGCTTCCTATAACAGTCCTCCCTCATAAACGGAGGGCATAACTGCAGCCAATAAATGCTTGTGCTGGTCCAGTTATGGACTGCGGTGTTAAAGTCTGCTCTTATGTCTTTTAACATGCTGTTGAAGTCTCACGCCTGCGGAACAGCGGTTACATCCATGAGTTTGAATATTCCACTGTGGCTGTAATGTGAACTCAGGCATGAGGCAGCACTGTGATTGGATGGAACTGTTCCTTCTGATAAATAATGTAAAGAAAGCGATTTTGCTATTTTTGGACTAATTTGAACCCTTGATCTTAGAGCGACTTAAGTTTAAACCCCACTTTAAGAGCTCTCTCTATTGTTGGACATTGTTTATGTAGTGGCTATGATGATGAGATCCAGCTTTTGACACTTAGGTCAATTGTAAAACTCATACACAACTATTACAAAATGTGCAGACATTCACTGAATCTCAAGAGGGCAACACACATTGTTTTTTCATGGGTCTATTCTAAATTCATTTGTAATTTTTCCCCTTAAAGTTGATCACTAAATGACTTTCAAGGACAAGATTTTACTCAACCGTATATTAACTTTTCCTTGATGGATGGATGGATCTTTGTCTCTCTCCACTGGCTGCCGGTTCATGCACATATTAAATTCAAGGCTCTGATGCTGGCATACAAAACAGTCATTGGGTCTGCTCCAGCATACCTAAAAACATTTATGCAGATCTACACTCCTGCCAGAAGCCTGCGGTCGGCTAATGAACGCCGCCTTGTTGTACCAACACAAAGAGGCACCAAAACACTTTCCCAGACTCTCAGTTTCATCGTACCATGTTGGTGGAATGACCTTCCCAACTCCCTCCATGAAGCTCACTCTCTATCTTCAAAAAACGGCTAAAAACACATCTTTTCCTTGAGCACTTAAACAGTCACTAAAAAAAAGAAAAATTCTTGTTGCACTTAAAATCTGTTTTGAGTACTATTCTGATGCTAGTAAAACTTTGTAGTATGGCACTTTTCGTACAAATGTCTCCTTAAGATGATTCGCTTATGTTTTCCTCTTTTGTAAGTTGCTTTGGATAAAAGCGTCTGCCATATGAATAAATGTAAATGTAAATGAATGGATGGATAATTATATTTTTTACCTTACGCTCTCTTCTCACTCTGTTGCAGGTACGAAAGCATGTGAATGACTTGTATGAGGATTTGCGAGATGGACATAACCTGATCTCCCTTCTGGAGGTGTTGTCTGGTGAGACACTGGTGAGCATTGTTCTGGTCTTCACTTTCATAGTCTCGTAGTCTGAAACATTCTTGAGAAGTGTGTAAAACATTTAAGCAGTCTTGAAGCGGAATACTTGAACACACGTACAGTCAGTTCATGCTGCAACCTCACTTTTTAAAGGGGTATCTTAGATTCACCATCCAGTCCACATTTGTATGTGCATATGTTTGTGTTACTAATGAAGCAGGCCAATTAAACATGCAACATTTGCACACTGATGAGCTTTGCTAATCTAATGGTTCAAATGTATGGTTATTTGCACACTACTGTACATTCATTCATAGTCAATACAAGCAGTATTTCCACTTCAATCAGTTTTACATGAAGAAATCATCCTTTAACTCTGATCCTCTTTGTTTCTTGCCTGTTCTGCTGTAAAATTATATATTTCTATCATAATGTGTTGTAATGAGAGGTGTGTATTGTGTTACAATACTTTGGAGGAATACATCTTTCTCACTCTTTGTGTTGTGAAAGCTCAAATTATTTCACAGGTCTGGTATTCCTGGTGATGTATTTCAAAAAGATACTATGAAAGTATAATTAGAACTATATGCTATAGTATTCCTAAAATAATATTGTGTTTATATATATATACATATATATATATATATATATATACTGGCAGGCAAAAGTTTGTTCTAATGTACAGATTTTACTGTTTCGGAGGAAATTTGTACTTTAATTCACCAAAGTGACACTCAACTGATCACAAAGTATAGTCAGGACATTACTGATGTAAAAAAACAGCACCATCACTATTTGAAAAAAGTCATTTTTGTTCAAATCTAGACAGACCCCATTTCCAGCAGCATCACTCCAACATCTTATGCTTGAGTAATCATACTAAATTGATCATTTGGTACTAGAAAATCACTTGCCATTATATCAAACACAGTTTAAAGATATTTGGTTCATTAAATGAAGCTTAATATTGTCTTTGTGTTTGTTTTTGAGTTGCCACAGTATGCAATAGACTGGCATGTCTTAAGGTCAATATTAGGTCAAAAATGGCAATAAAGAAACAGCTTTCTCTAGAAACTCGTCAGTCAATCATTGTTTTGAGGAATGAAGGCGATACAATGATTGAAATTGACAAAAAAACTGAAGATTTCATACAAAGGTGTACACTACAGTCTTCAAAGACAAAGCACAACTGTCTCTAACAAGGACAGAAAGAGATGTGGAAGGCCAGATGTACAACTAAACAAGAGGATAAGTACATCAGAGTCTCTAGTTTGAGAAACAGACACCTCACATGTCCTCAGCTGACAGCTTCATTGAATTCTACCCGCTCAACACCAGTTTCATGTACAACAGTAAAGAGAAGACTCAGGGGTAAGGGCCTTATGGGAAGAATTGCAAAGAAAAAGACACTTTTGAAATAGAAAAACAAAAAGAAAATGTTCGAGTGGGCAAAGAAACACAGACATTGGACAACAGATCATTGGAAAAGAGTGTTATGGATCTTAACCACATTGAGCTTTTGTGGGATCAGCTAGACTGTAAGGTGCTTGAGAAGTGCCAGACAAGACAGACACATCTATGGCAAGTACTACAGGAAGTGTGGGGTGAAATGTCATCTGAGTATCTGGACAAACTGACAGCTAGAATAACAAGGATCTGCAAAGCTGTCAACGAGGATTTTTTGATGAGAACTCTTAGAAGTAGTTTAAGAAGTTCTGAAAAATTTTTTTCAAATTGTTATAGTAATTTTTCACATCAGTAATGTCCTGACTATACATTGTGATCAGCTGAATGCCACTTTGGTGAATAAAATTACCAATTTCTTGGTGTTGTCATTAATATAGCATTGTTCAATTGTTTCACCCTTTTAAAAAACAAGATGGATATGGAAAAAAAATTATTTCATTATTTATTTTAATATTGGTCACACCTCACGCACCGAATAAGATGAACAGTATGTTACCTAAACTGGTGATTGATTTCTTACAAAATGAAAACCGTATTACCAAATATATATTATGATAATGATTTTTTTTTGAGATAGGTATCTGAACAATTAATTACTTTTAAGGTGGATCAAATCATTTTCAATGACATTACAGTTGCATTTAAAATCAGTTCAAATAAAATTAATTCAGTTCAATTTAAATCAAACAAATTAGTCAGTTAAAATCAAATCAGTTGAAATAAAAATCAAATCAAGACCATTCAAATGAAATCAAATCAAATCAGTTCAAATCAAATATTTTTATAACCTAAATCAAATTAATTCAATTAAAATCAATTCAAATAAAATAAAATAAATTCAGAATTCAGTTCAGTTCAAAACAAACAAATTTAAATAAAATCCAACAAATCAGTTCAGTTCAAATCAAAAATCAAATCAAGGCCATTCAAATAAAATGAAATTAAATTAGTTCAAATCAAATAATTTAAAATCAAATCAGTTGTCACGAACCCCGCTCCTCTGCGCCATCTCCGCTTCCTCGAGCACGCACACATGCACTCCGCGAGCATGCTCGCTTCCCGCTCCCTCGCTCCGCCCCTTGAGCTCGTACGCTCTTTTTCCTCCCTCGGGCTTCCACACCCGGTTTTGCTATTACGAGCTCTCGCTCGTAAACTATCTCCCCCCTCTGACTCACATGCCCGCTTCAGCCAGAACATTATGACCACCTGCACTCACGCGCTTCCAATCCCCACACATTAGTGACACCTGCACTCGTCTCATCACTGATATTCGTTACACCCGCACCGCTCGTTAGTTCCCCTATTTAACTCACTATCCTTTCGTTTGTTTGGGATTGGTTATTGTGTTTAGTTTCCCGCATCTTTGCCCCCCGCTAGTCTCGTCTAGTTTTGCCTCCTCTTGTCTTCCTCTTAGCTTGCCAGCTCCTCTTGTTCCCCTGTCTTTTACTCCCTCTAGTCCCCTCTTGTATACATCCTGTTTACCCCGGCTTTGACCCTCGCTCCCCTCGACTACTCTCCCGGATTTGCCCCCTTTACTCTCTTTGATTCCCCAGCTTTGACCCTACGCTTCCACGACTACTCTTCACTGGATTTGCCCCTTGTTTGTACTTTTGCCTGCACTGCTTTTATTTAATAAAGCAGTTTTCTCCAACATTGTGACTGTCTCATCTTGCGTGTGTGTGTGCGGGTTACAGAATAACCAACCTCACCGTAGACAGTCACAATGCGTCACTCCACGGATTCGCGCAGCTCTCTAGAGCGGATTTTCGTGGCGCGTTCTGTGCGCGGATTTGCGGCTGGGAGAGATGACCACGCACTCACGGCCCAGGGACAGCAGGTACGCACTTTGTTTGATTTTTGTCACCCTGTTCTACCTGTGTCTGTCCCTGAGCCCGTTTATGCTCCCAGCACATTTCTGAGCGCCGTGAGCTCTTCGGGCACTTACCTAGAGTTTTCCGAGCAAGGCAGTGGTTGTGTAACTCATAACCCCGCCCTTGGCATTATGGACCCAGCGGCCCAACTCATGGGTTTGCATCAGGGGAGCCAAACCTTGGAGGCTTATGTGATGGATTTTTGTGTCCTGGCGTACCAGGTGAATTTTAATGAGGTGGCTCTGAAGACCATTTTTCAATGTGGACTGAATGAGCCAACCTCATCATTAATGCCTGGTGGTCGCTGCTCCCTCAACCTGGCTCAGTTTATTGACCTCGCCCTGCTGTACGCTGGTTCCTCGTTCACTGTGGGGGAGGCAGACACTGAACCAGTGCTCCACACCAAGGCTCCCGTCTCGAAGCCAACCACGGCCCCCGTCTCGAAGCCAACCACGGCCCCCGTCTCGAAGCCTACTACGGCCCCCGTCTCGAAGCCTTACACGGCCCCCGTCTTGAAGCCTTACACGGCCCCCGTCCTGAAGCCTTACATGGCCCCCGTCCTGAAGCCTTACACGGCCCCCGTCCTGAAGCCTTACACGGCCCCCGTCCTGAGGCCTTACACGGCCCTAGTCCCGAAGCCTTACACGGCCCTAGTCCCGAAGCCTTACACGGCCCTAGTCCCGAAGCCTGACACGGCCCCAATCCCGAGGCCTGTCATGGCCCCAGCCTCGAAGCCTGGCAAGGCCAGCGAGTCAACGCCCATGCCTGTCACGGCCCCAGCCTCGAAGCCTGCCACGGCCAGCGAGTCAACGCCCATGCCTGCCACGGTCAACGAGCCAGTGCCCACGGCCAACGAGCCAGCGCCCATGCCCGCCACGGCCAACAAGCCAACGCCCCTGCCTGCCACGGTCAGCGAGCCAGCGCCCATGTCTGCCACGGTCAGCGAGCCAGAGCCTGTAGCCTCGACTGTCCCCATGGCCACATCCCCTGTTGGCCGATGACGTAAGAGAAGGAAGAGGGCCCCTTCTCCCCAGTCTCGTCTTGTGCTCAAGACCGCAGAGAGTCCCTCAGAGTCTTCCACGACTCTGCCGACCTCTGCTCCGCCCTCAGAGTCTTCCACGACTCTGCCGACCTCTGCTCCGCCCTCAGAGTCTTCCACGGCTCTGCAGACCTCTGCTCCGCCCTCAGAGTCTTCCACGGCTCTGCAGACCTCTGCTCCGCCCTCAGAGTCTTCCACGGCTCTGTCAGCCTCTGCTCGCCCCTCAGAGCCCTCCCGGGCTCCGCCTCACGAGTCTCTCAGGGCTCCTCCTCTCGAGCCTCCAAGGGCCCCTCCTTACGAGCCTCCTAGGGCTCCTCCTCTCGAGCCTCCCAGGGCCCCTCCTCCCGAGCCTCCAAGGGCCCCTCCTCACGAGCCTCCTAGGGCTCCTCCTCACGAGCCTCCCAGAGCTCTACCCCTCAAGTCCCTCAGGGCTCCCCCTCCTTCCAAGCTTCTCACGGCTTCGCCTCTCGAGTCTCTCAGGGCTCCATCCCTCGAGTCTTTCATGGCTCCACCCCTCAAGCCTCTCACGGCTTCGCCCCTCGAGTCTTTCATGGCTCCACCCCTCAAGCCTCTCATGGCTTCACCTCTCGAGTCTCTCAGGGCTCCATCCCTCGAGTCTTTCATGGCTCCACCCCTCAAGCCTCTCACGGCTTCGCCCTTCGAGTCTCTCAGGGCTCCATCCCTCGAGTCTTTCATGGCTCCACCCCTCAAGCCTCTCACGGCTTCGCCTCTCGAGTCTTTCAGGGCTCCATCCCTCGAGTCTTTCATGGCTCCACCCCTCAAGCCTCTCACGGCTTCGCCTCTCGAGTCTCTCAGGGCTCTTCCGCCTCTCAGGGCTCCGCCCCTCGAGTCTTTCATGGCTCCTCCCCTCAAGCCTCTCACGGCTTCGCCTCTCGAGTCTCTCAGGGCTCCTCCCCCTCTCAAGCCTCTCAGGGCTCCCCCTCTCGAGTCTTTCAGGGCTCCTCCTCCTCTCAAGCCTCTCAGGGCTTCGTCTCTCGAGTCTTTCATGGCTCCCCCCCTAAAGCCTCCGTCGGCTCCACCTCCGGAGCCTTCCAGGACCCCACCTCCAGAGCCACCTACGGTGCCGCCTCAGACGGCTCCGCCTTTCACGGCTCAGCCCGGACTTCCTGACCCTCTCCCTGTCCTGTGGCCTCTTCCCTGGCCTTCCCTGGCTTCCTCGAGCACGCACACATGCACTCCGCGAGCGTGCTCGCTTCCCGCTCCCTCGTTCTGCCCCCTTGAGCTCGTACGCTCTTTTTCCTCCCTCGGGCTTCCACGCCCGGTTTTGCTATTACGAGCTCTCGCTCGTAAACTATCTCCCCCCTCTGACTCACATGCCCGCTTCAGCCAGAACATTATGACCACCTGCACTCACGCGCTTCCAATCCCCACACATTAGTGACACCTGCACTCGTCTCATCACTGATATTCGTTACACCCGCACCGCTCGTTAGTTCCCCTATTTAACTCACTATCCTTTCGTTTGTTTGGGGTTGGTTATTGTGTTTAGTTTCCCGCATCTTTGCCCCCCGCTAGTCTCGTCTAGTTTTGCCTCCTCTTGTCTTCCTCTTAGCTTGCCAGCTCCTCTTGTTCCCCTGTCTTTTGCTCCCTCTAGTCCCCTCTTGTATACATCCTGTTTACCCCGGCTTTGACCCTCGCTCCCCTCGACTACTCACCCGGATTTGCCCCCTTTACTCTCTTTGATTCACTGGCTTTGACCCTACGCTTCCACGACTACTCTTCACTGGATTTGCCCCTTGTTTGTACTTTTGCCTGCACTGCTTTTATTTAATAAAGCAGTTTTCTCCAACATTGTGACTGTCTCATCTTGTGTGTGTGTGTGTGCGGGTTACATCAGTGGAGTTCAAATCAAATAATTCAGTTTATATTAAATCAGTTCAAATCAAATTAAACAAATCAAATCAATGCAGTTCAAATAAAATCAAATTAGTTCAAATCAAAACTCTAATTAATTAAATTCAAATAAAATCAATTAAGTTGAATTCAAATAATTTAAAATCAAGCCAATTTAGTTTAAATCTTATAAAGTTCAATTTAAATCAAGTCATTTTAAATCAGGTTAATTCATTTAAAATCAAATCAATTCAAATCCAAATTAATCAGATCAAATCAAGTCAGTTCAAATCAAGTCATACATTTATTAATTTCGAAGACATTTATCCAAAGTGACTTGATCAATCAGGCACTCTTAAAAGATCGATTTCGATTCATTTAATTGAGAATTCCTCCAAAGCGTTCAGTGTTTCGTCCTGTCATTCTCTTTGCATTATGAGTTTTACAATCAATCTCATTTGACTATCTTCCTGAACTGATCTGTGAAGGGCTTTCTCATCATTGTACTTTTACTGGCCCCCTTTCTTTTCTTTAAACCTTCTCTCTTCTCCTCCATGTCTTCTGTCCTTCTCATTTTCCTCTTCTGTCATCTCATGTGTCCACCTGTCTTTGTGTTTGTATGTGTCTCTCTCTCTCTCTCTCGCTCTCATTCCTGTGGGTAAGCCAAGGGAGCGTGATTTTCTGAAGACGTTACGGTTGGTGAGTGCGGCCGAAGCATGCACGGTTAAGCGGCATGGACGTGCACAGGATGATGATGAGGATGATGATGAAGATAAGGGGGTAGGTGTGGACGTGTTCCCTACTGCCCCCTATGTAACAGGACTAATGCAGAGTGTGACGTGGATATTAACTGGATTATGCCAACTCTGAGAAACATGGCTTCTCAGTGGACTGTAGACATGTAGAAGTGTACAGATCTTAGCGAGATCACCAGCTAGTGAGGTTAAGATCTAAGGGGTGGGACATTACTATGTGCCATTGCAAAATGTCACCTCAGGGGGGTGCTGTGGAGTGCTCTAGAATGCACTAGCTTGGTCATTTATCAAGAGACACAAGATTGAACTGTAAACTTAAGGTCTGAGTCAAGTTCATTTCGCTTCAAGAATTTATTTTGAAGAACCCATAAAATCACAACTGGATTTTTGTGGCTTTTAGGGCATGACTGCTAGCTTTAACCCTTAAATGCATGAGTGTTTCGCCGAACATTATTGTATACAGTACAGTACCTCGGGTCTTAAGTGACCACGGCACGTATATCTATCACAAAAGTGTAAATATCAGAAAATAATGGAATAGAATATTTTGTTATATTTGTATGTTTTATTTCTCATATATCAAAGAGATGATGCAACAAATAATAGAACGGGATTAATTACTTCCACGCTGAAATTTATTAAGGCGCAACTGGTTTTCAAACACATATTGAGCTACACATAAGCAACACATATGTATTTTCTCAGGCACTGATTGAGTCTTAATAGACGTACAATTTACAGAATTTCAGTCGTACCTCTAAATGACAATAGTCATATCATACTGTTCATGTGTTGAACTTGCTATAGTTTACTTCCAAGTTGCTTCTTCATCACATAGCAATGTCAAATGTAAATCAAGTCAACCACTGAAAAACAGCGCCACCTTTAGTAAGAAAAAAAGTTTATAAAATGTACGTGTGGATAAGGTAAAGGGGGTGGAATGTGTTACCGGGACATTAAAGACCCGAGGTATGCATTTAAGTGTTAAAGGCAATATGTTGGAGTACACTTTAACACTGTAAAACTATTATCAGATGCATGCAAAAGTCTTTCTCTAATGGGACAATTGGCCACACATATTGATGACTCATCTTGTTCACAGGCTTTATATACACATTTTTGTCAAATAAAATGACCTGTAGAATGAAAATGTCCCTCCCCCTAGCCGTCGACTAGCAATAGCCAATTACAAATGATGTTTTTTTTTGGCTTGTCTTAAGCTAAAGGCTAGTGGCTATATTTAAACTAACTGTTTCAATAGAGAGCAACAGGGCCAATCTTGGTAATTGATGTATTTTTTCTAATACATTTTTTCAAAACTATTTCTTTAAAATAGAGTTCAAAGCCATGAACCAAACTAACCAGTTTCGAAATGAATCTCTGAATTGCAAACTTTGATGTAAAGCAAAAAATATTTAAGTATTTGAAAATTGGAATATTACGAGGAAATGAATCACTCGTCCCATCCCTGACTATAAATCTATTGAATGCAAGTTATCATTACAAGTGTAAAATAACATATATTTTAAGTTTATTGTACAATGTTCAAATACATACAAATATATATAATAATTTCAGATTGTAGGGAGACTCGATTATGTCATTTGCAATGCTTTATGCTTTATTCTGCGCTTGCTGCTGAGCTCTTCTACAGCGATGACTGGGACTTCTCTGGTTGGTGGATCTCTCTACAGGATTATGGGTAGTGTAGTTCTTTGGTGGGAATTCAACACCTAAACACATTTTTAAAATTTGTAAATCACAGTTTTATCTTGTGGATTCTACGTACTTAACAACCTCTAAAATCATGGTAGGTCTGTCTTGAAATGTTTAAAAATGATTTTCTCTGTGAGGAAAATGAATAGGATTTATGCATGCAGAACCAGACTGTTGCAATCTATAGCGAATATGTATTTGTCAACCATTTCTTGGGGTCTTACAATACATCGCATATACTTTTACTAAATTTACAACATTTACAAATTTGTCTTTCATGGAACAAGAGTGAATTCCCAGAGTTGGAAACCTCTTTGATTTGATAATACATCTTCTTTTGTCATTTCCCCTTGTTGTTTTACAATCAAAACACATGGAACTCACATCAGCCCTTTATTTCTAGCCCTACAGTACTGTTGCACTATTTAGCAACACATTGTAAAAGCTGTTTGATTTTTTCTGAGGTCATTCATCATCTGTTCAACTGTGGCCATTTCTCCTCCACAACACTGTATTGTATGTTAAACTTGATACAGTAAGTGCCGTTGAGAAAATGCACATAAAAAAACACCTTTTTCCATTAAGGAAGTGAATGGAGTGTATTTGGGGCTTGAGCTGGGCTGTGGAGATTTTTACCCACCAGAAAATCTGTTTTTCGGTGGTACATAAAAGGAGAATTTTTGATGAACCTTTTTTCAGACAATTACAGTTTATAGTGATCAAACCTGTCAAGCGCCAAAACAGACAAAACCTATAAGTAGCACGTATGACTTGTGCTCTATATACAGTATGTCAAATCTCATTCTCTATTTTGCATATTTGAACTGGCGAATCACGTTTATTTACAACACATTTTAGTTTCAGTGAATAACACACTAAATTTCAGTCTGTTCCTCACACAAAGCTATTGAATGGCTTTCAGCTTTGGAGTTGAATGGACTACTTTTATGGTTCCTATGATGTTTACTTTCCCTTTTTGAATCTTGACAACCATGGTCTCTATAAACCGTTGTTATATGTAAAAATATTTTAAAGTATTGTGCTTTTGTGTCCCACAGCATACAGGTTTGGAATGACATGAGGATGAGAACTACTTTCACTTCTACAGTGTAGCTGTTTCTTGTAAATTGATAACCAGCACAAGTCAATCTGTCCCACACTGACAATCAAGACTTTAACTTTTACCATGTTAGCTTCGCCTGTAACATTCAACAAGGAGATTTTCTTCTACTCATTAGCATTACTTCAGATTTGCAGCATCATAGGGTGGCAGTACATTTCTCTCCCTGCAGGCAGAGCTGCTGATGGTATGGGGCGTGTCTGGTGAAATGTACACTGACCTCTCCTGTCTCTCCTCCCCTCACAGCCGCGGGAGAAGGGCCGCATGCGCTTCCATAGACTCCAGAATGTACAGATTGCACTGGACTTCTTAAAAAGGCGGCAGGTAAGACAATGGAAAACAATACTACACAAAGCAGACTGATCATCATAGTGAAATGGGAAACAGTATGTTGACTCTTCTTTAGCTGAAATTGGTCTGTGCTTACGGAAATTCGAAACACTGCCCCCAGTGGACAAAACGGTAAGTGTTCTTGGGCATAGGGGCACGTGTGAGCTCGATTTTCCTGGCGAAATGTCCACGGAGGGGCGCCAAAAGCGAGTTGTGAAGTGAGTTGTTTTCAGCTATACATGATGTAGTACAGTGAAGATGAATGCATATTTGCTGAAAACATACATAACTGAAAAGAATCACATATCATTACTTAGAGCAGGTGATTATCTTTCAAACGAGCCCACACACAAGTTAATCAAAAGCATAGATCATTAGATAATACACATGAAACACAATGTTACATTTGTCCACCAGGAAATGGCGTCAAGTACATGACACAGACTCAATGATGACTCAAATGACACAGAATGAAACTTGTTCTGTGAAATCTCATTACTAAAATCATGTCTGCATGCTATGCAAACCTTTAGTCATTGTTCTTATGTACAAATATTATGTTGTATTTGTTTGGAAAGGCCTTTCCAGACATTTTTGTACCCTATGATAAATAATTTTTGTAATGCTATAAATATTGATTGCTTTGTCATATCAACACAACATTTTTCTCAGATACAGTTGACATGATTGGGAACAAAACAAAAGCAGTTTTTTGGAGCGCCCTTATTTACACCCAGAGATATATAATGTCAAATCAGAAAAATAAGTACATTTTTGGCATTTCTTAGGCTGAGTCACAGAATGTATCATAATCTATATCATTAAAAACTTTAATTTTTTGTCTAGTTAAAAGCCTTCAAAGGGTTTAAAGGGTTAATATCTTTAAAGATAACATGGAGGAGTAGGGCTCATTAAGTGAGCAATGCAGGATTGCATATTGATGTATAGCTAGAGCATTGTGACATCATAAATCATTTGCAAAAGCAATGCTACCGTAAATTACATTTGCCATTCAAAATTGTGCTGACTAGTTCCCACAGAGATATTTTACTGTTTCATCCTATATATGTCCATGTCACCTAAGTGACGGTAAATTGCACTCGAAGTCGGCTGAAGTGTGACATCAGTAACAGACACATGGACAATACACTAATGTTGTGTCCAGTGCTTTTGACTGCAGAATGCAATGATTGACCGATTACAGTTGGCTCATCAAAGAAGAGTTATGTCTGATTATTTTGATAGACATACTGCACATAACCCACATTCTTTGTTTTGGTAATATACCCATGACAACAATTATGCCCCTGTAAACATTCTGTTATCTTAAGCCCTCTTGTGGTAAACCACTAATAATGTTACATAACTGCCATAAACAGCACAATATTTGTATACATTGCATGATTGCTCGCACAATTGCGTTTCTAAGTTAGAATTAAACTGCTCTGTAAATTATTTCAGGAAAACAAGTGCACTTTTATTTACACTATAACATTATAAAAAGGCTTAAGAATGTTTGTGTGATCATGTGACTTTTTGTGCTAACATATTGTTAATAAGGTGTAAAGTATACTTACACATTATTCCCTCTGTGGAAATTATAAGTAATATAATATTCCTTCAATTACTTATGATCTCATGTGCAGCTGGATCACATTTAGAATAAAATCTTTATTAATTAGGCAACTGAACAACTAGCCTTGCATGTCATTATATTAATGGGATTGGGTTTTGTTGATTATGTAAATTACATGTTATATGCAATTAGTGTTTTTGCCTACATGTTATGATTGCAGAAAACTGCATGGTCGTATTATAATGTCACTCGTCTAAACTACTGTTGTGTTAACAGGTGAAACTAGTGAACATCAGAAATGATGACATCACTGACGGCAATCCAAAACTGACATTGGGTTTAATATGGACCATAATTCTGCACTTTCAAGTAAGTCAATGTGATCTCATAACAATAAAACATACTGTTTATTGGTTGAGTCAGATGTTTCATGTACTTCAAGTGCTAATTCAAAACATCAGTCATGCAAAGTGATGCAACAGTGATGATTGGCCAATATTTGCTGGTTTTGTTGTTGATTTGTTTGAAATATACAAAATCTCTAATGCATCTTACTTGTTGCTCCAGTTATTCATGACTTCGTTCTTGTCCTGCATTTTAGTTTTACATGGGAAGTTAGGAACATGAGATAAAATTAAAACTTCTTTCATTTTGTAGTTCATTCTCCGATCACTAGAGGTCAGACCTGACTTATGGATATGAATGTGCAGAACCACATTAGCTGATGTTGTGTTCAGCTTCTGTAAAAACACCAATGCTTATGATTTAAATGTTCATACCAAATCTGCTTTGATTTGTTTCACTGCTCTATTTCAGTTTTTCTGACATTACAGAGGATATACATTGTTCTGTATAAGGTGCCAAAATGTTGGAATGACCCAAATTTAAATGTCTGATTTTATAGAGGGTTAAGAGGACAAACATTAATTATGTTATTGTACAAACTTGGTTAAATCCCTAACCTGAGACCAAGTCTTTTAAGTGTTATTCCTCCAGAGCTTTCAAGCTACAATTAGGGTTGCCACCCGTCCCATAAAATACAGGATCGTCTCATATTTAAAGATTAAATGATGCGTTCCATATCTAATCTATACGGGACATGATTTGTCTCATATTTAAACGGGTCCGATGATGAACGTTGCAATCGTTCAAGATCATTAATTTAACCTTGATATTCATTTGAAATGTTGCCTACGGTGGGTAAGGGACTGTCTGAAAAGTCCACACATTGTGCTAAAATGTGCTAAAACTGTTGAGGGTGTGGTAAGGGGCCATCTGAAAACATCAGCCATCAAATCAGCCACCCTAGCTATATTACTCACTGACAGTTTATGGTAACACACAATCGAAACAATACAATACCATCGCAACCACCTAGCAACCACCCATAATACCCTGGCAACTGCCTAGCAACCTTCCAGAACACCTTAATAACCACCTTGCAATGCCCTAGCATCCACATAAAACACCTTAGCAACTGCTAGCAACACCCTAGCAACCACTGTTAGCTAGATGTACAACTTAAAATCTCTTTTCAAACTGTACACACAGGTATGCTCTCTATATAAGGCCTACATCTTCAGACTGCTAAAGTTTGTCAACATTCACTTTTCTAGTATAATCGATGTTGAGTTATCTGGTGGTTATGAAATATATTTGAATAATATCTCAACACAGATTATACTAGAAAAGTGAATCATGACAAACTTTGAATGTGTAAGTTTGTGCTTTCATGCAGGAACATTTCACAGCTTTGAATGAAATACTGAGATGTGCCAGTATCTTTAGTCATGTGATTTTCCTCAGTAACTACACTGCATGATTGACTGGGCATAATCGTGGAATATACATGTAGCAGCTGAACCTGGGAAATAGTTTGCATTGTATATACAGGATCTGTCTTGGATGTTTTTAATTATTCACCACTTTATGAAATATAATATAGAAATATAAAAGTGCTTTATATTTGCACTTGTTTTGTATTCAAGTGCTGATGTCATTCTACTTATAGCAGTGTTTTTCTTAGTCATTGAATTATAACTTAAAATGTTTCTGCCTTTTGGTTTTGCTTCCACTCAGTAATATTCCTGCAGTGTTTTTGCAGACTGCAGGGGTTCAGTGATCCAGAGTGAATTTGTGCTTTAGCTGTCATATGCAGAGGTCATGCAGAGGTCACACAGAGGTATTGCTGCAGCTGCAGTTTTGCAGGCCTGAGCTCGTGAGATGTTCCCTACATCAAATGTACAGTATATAAGACTGAGGTGCAGATGAGTGCGGTCTAAAGTGTGTTCATGCTGGGTGTGCTCTGTTGTGTTTGCACTACTTTGAATGGTCTGTACACACAAGATGCTGTGTAAAGTCACCAGGTTCAACCCAATAGAGCATCTTTGGGATGTGGTGGAACGGGAGCTTCGTGCCCTGGATGTGCATCCCACAAATCTCCATCAACTGCAAGATGCTATCCTATCAATATGGGCCAACATTTGTAAAGAATGCTTTCAGCACTTTGTTGAATCAATGCCACGTAGAATTAAGGCAGTTCTGAAGGCGAAAGGGGGTCAAACACAGTATTAGTATGGTGTTCCTAATAATCCTTTAGGTGAGTGTATATATATAATGTTATTAAGACTTTCCGCTAACATTTTTAGAATGTGCATTCTTCTGGCAACGTGGAAACACTTCTAAAATACTCAGTGTTTGAGTAGGATGAATAACTTTTATAAGCCGGTTCTTTTTAATCTACAGCAAGCAACATACTGTACAGCGTGATCAGCGTAGTCCGATTCCCAAATGAATAACTGTTATGAGCCAGTTCTTTTGAATCTATAGTGTAAACATACAGAAAACAGTGTAGTCTGATTCCCAAAAGAATGACTCTTATGAGCCATTTCTTTTGAATCAGCAGCACGACCACTGTAATCTGATTCCCAAACAAATAAATCTTGCTTTACTCTTATGAGTCGGTTCTTTTGCAAGAAACTGTTCTTTTAAAATATGAAATGTATTTCAAGTATTTCTTCGTAAAATTACTTAAAGAATCGTTAATGGAATTGGAATCGCTTGGAGGAATCGGAATCAGAATAATTAAATTCCTTATTATTCCCATTCCTATTGTTGGCAATAATGGTGCAGAGAAAGACACACCTCACCATTTAAGGTTTTGAACATAAGAAAACATTCAATGTGAACAACCCCTTTTCTAGAGTGCGAGACTGTCCCACCTCCCCCGCAGAAGATTATTAATATCTTTGACTCTGGTTGCATGTTCGGTTCGAGGTGATGTTATGAGTGAAGAATGTTAGCTGCAGCCCTTCTCAGTAGGGCACAGTGAAGTCAACTGAAGCCTTGATAAGAAATCAAACCAGCACTGATCTTCCCAATTCACATCTGCAGCATAGCCAGTAGCAATATCACCCTGTAGCTCAAGACCGGTTGCCCACTGAAGTTCAGCAGGATTGAGCCTAGTCAGTACCTGGATGGGAGACCTCATGGGGAAAGTTAAGGTTGCTGCTGGAAGAGGTATTTTGGAGACCAGCAGGGGGTGCTGTGTGGGTCCTAATTCCCCAGGATAGTGTTGGGGACACTATACTTTAAAAAGGCACCGTTCTTCGGATGAAATGTTAAACTGAGGTCCTGACTGTCTGTGGTCATTAAAAATCCCAGGACACTTCTCGTAGAGTAGGGGTGTATCCCTGGTGTCCTAGCCAAATTCCCCCAATTGGCCCTTGTCAATCATGGCCTCCTGATAATTCCCATCCATTAATTGGCTCTATCACTCTGTTACCTCCTCTCCACCAATAGCTGGTGTGTGGTGAGTGTACTGGCGCACTATGGCTGCCGTCGCATCATATAGGTGGATGCTGCACACTGGTGGTGGTTCAGGAAAGTCCCCTGTGTACTGTGTAAAGTGCTTTTAGTGTAGTGTCAGAAATGTGCTATATAAATGTAATGTTCATTCATTCATTCAGTCAGCAAGCAGGAATTCAAGAACAGCGTGCTCCAACAAGTTCACCATCATCGTTCTGGCAAACCACACTGACCCAGTCTCCCTAATGGCCCATCAAACGATCCACAAGGGCTCCCAAAAAATTGCTAAATGGGGAAAACCAAAAGAACGTGTTAAATAATGCTTGGGTCCATAAAACTTGCTGACAGGTAGCGTGGGGATGTGCAGTAGCACCTGCCGCTGTCACTCTCATGTAAGCCGTTGGGCATGTGGCGCTAGTGCATGTGAGCCTGTTCCCTCATGATCTGCAGTTGGAGAGTACATAGAGTTGTTTTTGATGGCTCTGTCCAGACATTAGCCTTTCTGTTATTTATTTATTTTTAGCTCTGTGGGCTCTTCTTGAGAAGCATCCAGTTTTGAATAGGTTTCCAACAAATTAAATATTGCAATTCAATGTACATCTGCTTTTTTTTTGTTGTTGTTGTGAATTTACAAATTGTTTGCAACTCTGTGAGAAATAACTTGTTCTACATTTTGCAGGACCTATTGACTCCTCATACAATATCCACAGCTGGCATCTGAATACTGTCTATTCAAACATTTAAATTAACAACATTTTCTGTTAACTCTCAATCAAGCAAAGCCTTTATGTGGTTTAAAAAGCTTTTGGCTTTCATTTTTGGCTGGTAAACATGCTTTGAAGTCCATGATTGAAGGGTGAATAAAGGATGTATGAAAATGTACTGCATATGAACATTGCCTCAAGGCGAATTATGCAGCAACATGATATTTGATCTCTCCTTTACTATTTTTTGGGGGGAAATATTACGAAGTAGGTTTTTCTTATGAAATTTGGAGTTTGCTATTGCTAAAGGTGGTGCCACATTGCTTGAGTGTCCTGACTGTAGCTATGCGGTTGCTATGGTGTTTGGAGTAGATTTTAGTGCACTTCTAGGTGGTTTCTAGGGTGCCCTGCATGGTTTTTAGGTGGTTATTTACTGGCCAAAGTCAAAAGAAACCACCCCCAAGTCTCTATGTTATTCTGGTGTTGAGATATGATTGGCACACATTGCTATGTGTTAGATAGGGTGTTTAATATTGGTTGCTAAGATGTTTCTCTGTGGTTACAGTGTTCTGAGTGTTTTACAGAATGTTGTTGTGCAGTTGCTATGGTGTTCTGATTGGCTACTGGGGCACTGCTACAGTAGCTGGTTGATAGGTTTTCCTGTGTGGTTGCTAGGATGTTGCTAGATCCTAAGGTGTACCTTAGAGTTCCTAAGAGTGTTTTATAGCATGTTGCTATGGGATTGCTATATTGTTCTGGGTGGTTGCTTGAGGGCTGCTAGTTGTTTTCTAGGGTGTCTTGCGTGAATGTAGCCATGCTGTTCCTACAGTGTTTGGACTGTTTTGTAGCATGTTGCCATGTGCTTAATATGGTGTTCTGGTATGGTTACTACTTCTACATTAGGCAGTTCCTAAGATGTTCGGATGGTTTTTAGCACAATGCTATGCAGTTGCTTAGGTGTTCTTGGTGTTTTGCAGTATGTTGCTATGGGTTGCTATGGTGTTCTGGATGGTAACTAGGGCACTGCTGCAGAATGGGGTTGCTAGGGTGTTGCTTTGCGGTTCCTAAGGTGTTCTGAATGTTTGGTATTATGTTGCTATAGGGATGCTTTAGTTGTCTGGGTGGTTGCTAGGGACTGCTAGGTGGTTTCTAGGGTGTTCTGCTTTGTTGCTAGGGTGTTTCCATACAGTTCCTAAGGTGTTCTAGGTGGTTACTAGGTCACTGCTACAGTAAGCGGTTCCTAAGCTGTTCTGAGTGTTTCTTAGCACATTGATATGGGGTTGCTATAGTGTTCTGGGTGGTTGCTAGGGGGCTGCTATGTGGTTTTTGGGGTGTCCTGCATGAATGCTAGGATGCTGCCATAAGATTCCTAAAGTATTCTGAGTGTTTTGCAGCATGTTGCTATTGGTTGCTATGGTGTTCTGGGTGGCTACTAGGGCACTGCTACAGTAGGTGGTTGCTAGGGTGTCCTGTGTGGTTTCTAGGGTGTTGCTTTGTTGTTCCAGTTTTCTGAGAGTTTTGTAGCACATTGCTATGCTATTGCTATAGTGTTCTGGGTGGTTGCAAGGGCAATGCTAGGTGGTTTCTATGGTGTCCTGCGTGAATGCTAGGATGTTGCCATGCAGTTCCTAAGGTATTTTGAATGTTTTGTAGCACGTTACTATGGGTGTAGTTGCTCTAGTGTTCTGGGTGATTGCTAGGTGGTTTAGAAAGTGTCCTGTGAATGCTAGGATGTTGCTACGTGGTTCCTAAGGTTTTTCTTAGCATTTTGCGATGTGCTTACTATGGTGTTCTGGGTGGTTACAAAGGAATTGCTACAGTAGGCAGTTCCTAAGGTATTCTGAGTGTTTTTTTTAGCTCATTGCTATGTGGTTGCTAAGGTGTCCTGAGTGCATTCTAGCACATTGCTGTGCGATTTCTATGGTGTTCTAGGTGGTTGCTAGGGCACTGCTAGGTAGTTTCCATGGTGTCCTGCTTGGTTGCTATGTGGTTATTGACTGCTCAAATGTGCCTCTATGATATTCTTGTGAAGAGATTTGGCTGGTGGTTGCTAGGGTTATCTAGGTTGTTGTCAGTGTTTTACGTTGTTTCCAGGGCTTTTCTAGGTGGTGGTTTACTGGTCCCAATCAAAAAAGGCCACATCCAAAGTCTCTGTGATATTGTGGTCCATGTTCTGTGGGATTTTTGACCTGTTTAATAATTTTCCAGGTGAAAATAAGTCTGATCACTTATAAAAGTAAGAGCACACCTCTCCTCAATAAGCCTAAATGTTTTGATGTATAATTCATGTCTGTAGCTCAAGCGATGTTCAAATTTCAAAGTTTAAGACTACTATCAACCTCTAATTAACTTAAATAAATACCACCAGGTTTAAATTAACATACCTGATAACAATACAATTGAGATATGTGATATGATATGATCTGTTGTGATTAAGCACGTTCATATCTCTAATATAATTTATCTTCCTGGCAATCTTTGTGTGAAGCACTGGACTTAAACCATTCCAGAGGCTTTTCTCTAGATTTGAAACAGATTAAAAAGTAAAGATAGAGCTTTGTGGTATGGGGCGGCACAGTTTGCCCTGTATTTGTCGAGTCAGCCACGCTGTCCTGTTATTTTTAAAGCCCACATGATAGCCATGACTCTCTCAGCCTGGTACGTTCTGTTTGAATGGCTCAACTTGCTGAGCAGAGCTTTCACACGGGGCACACAATTACCAGAAGCCCTCGGATGAGAGTCTATCCCACTGCCCTCCCCTTCCCTCTCTCCTGTCTCTGACCACAAAGTCAGTATCTGGAAACTCAACACCAGCAGGGCTCTGGTGGTGGCTGTGTTAACACATGAGGGCTGTGATGTGACCTCAGCTGTGTGAGTTTATGTCACTTGCTAGGAGCCTCAACCTCCACAGTGTTTGTTGTGGAGTATCAGGGCAAAGGGTGCCGTTTCAAAGGTCACAGAGATTCAGAAGGGCCGGGCTGTGCAACAACACTGACTAACGCGAGAGACAGGAAACAGAATCGTGTTTTGAGTGTCTTGGTCTCCCAGTGGAAATCGCATCTTCTGCTTTTGATGTTTGGGACTGCTTTTGGATTATCTGACATCACCTCCGTACCTCAACTCAAGTAGGGATGGCTGCTTCCCACTGGGATAAAATATATTTTGAACTTGTTGAACTTGTTTAGAGCTTGCAGACAGGAGGGACACTTTTGTTTGATTGGCAGTGTCAGTAGCATGAGCGACCATCATGGGTAATATGTGTGGATGTGTTAGGGGGTCCAAGGAGGAATTTTACGTCGATCCCACAAAAGCCCCAATCAGCCCCGCTCCCAAAGTTCTCAGTGGTCATCGGTACTTTCAACGGAGGAAGAAGAGGAAATCTGCCAATTATTCTCCGAGGGATAGCTGCAGAAGTGACATTCTGGATAATAGTCTCAATCTGATCAATAATTTGAACTCAAACCAAGATGAGGTTTCAAGACCAATGCAGGATAGTATCAGCCAAGGGGTCTACGTTGGAGAAATCCCAGTTCTCCGAGGTAAAACTTGTGGAAGACCTGGTACCCATTGGCTTGACAAGGACAAAATCCGACCCACTTTGGAGCGCAATCTACATGGTGTCACCAAGAGCTCAAGATGCATTGCTTCAAAGGATGGGCTTTTGGAGAAGAAACCTCTGCAGAGACAGTTGAGGAGGGCGGTGAGTTTTGGGGCGGTTGAACATATGCTCCAGACTTTGAGAGGACATGGCTCCTGGAAGAGCAGCGTGGATCAGCGGCTGGAGAACGTGCATGGGCTTGCCAAAATTATATGGGACACTCAAGTGCACAGGAAACGAAGGAGGGCCCTTAGTTGCTCGGGAGGTTTAGTTTCCCAGGCTTCTCTGGAAAATTTCCAGCAAGACCTTTACCATGCTTCTGCTAAACACCAGGAGGTAATGCAAGCATCCGTCAAAATATTTGACATCGTTTAAGATGTGACAATGCAGTTTGAAAGAGGAATAATGGTCCATTAGGCATAGAATGTGAAACATATTTTGGTAGTAATTTTACTTACTTTACATGTTTTTTTTCAGTGGAACACAAAAGGAATAATTTTTTAAGGAAAGGGTGATTATCACGAAACCTGCCAAGAAAATGTTCCGATCCTTTATATATAACATTTTCCAAACAATGTTTTAAAAGCATTAAAAACATATAAGAAATTATATTTTGCATATAGAAAATGAAGCCTGTTTTTAGTCCAGTAGTATTTTTAACACTGTGATTTTTATTACATTTATGGATTCTAATTACCACAATGCAGCAGAAGAAAAAAAGATGGTCATTTTAATTTTCTCATTTCCATAATATAAAAAAATTATTATATCTAATTTAAATGGGAAAGTATTTATACATCTTAGTAGTGCTCCTTTCGTTTTTGATGATTATATTTGAAAAAAAAAAAATCATTGTACAACATGTTGAGGGCACAAATGTAATAAACTTTCCTAAATGTAATGATGGCCCTAAACATAATACAATGTAGTCCTTAATGAAACATTGTTAATCTGTGTTCCTAAGCGTAATAACATTTGTTTCTAAATGTAATTAAAGGCTGATGAAAGTTTTTTATACTGAACTGTATATAAAGTAATAAACCATTTACCTTCATTAACTATACTAACATGATGCCATTATACTCACTATCATTAGCTATCAAAAATCATAGCTAGTGTATAAACAGTTTATCTGATGTCTTTACTAATATATATGTAAACGCAAACTTAAACTAGCCTCCCAAAAATATACCAGGAATCCTTTTGCATATCAATTTTAACTGCATATGAATGATTTTTAAATGTATTTGGAAAATAATTATTACTTATTCATCAATAAACCAATTTATAACCCCTTAACAAAGGGAACTTTAATGTAAAGTGTTATCATTATTTCAGTTAGAACTTTAATTATATTTCAGATCAACAGTTATTTCATTTAGAACCTTTATTACATTTAGAACCAAATGTTATTACATTTAAGTTCTTTATTACATTTGGGGTCAATTATTACTTATGTGCCCTCTACACAATAACATATTTTTACTTTAATACAATGTTATGATGATTAGAATAATCATTCAATTACCATAATTAGTTAAATCATAAAAGTAAAATATCCGGACGTGTTACAGTAATGAGAATTGGGAATATAATAATAATAAATAATATTTTTTTAATAAATTATATTTTTGTGTTTTATATATATATATATATATATATATATATATATATATATATATATATATATATATATATATAAATGTACTGATGTAGAATATATATATAAATGTACTGATGGATTTCCTCAATATTTTCATTTGTATTACTTGAGAGTATTGCCGGTAGTGGTTAGTCACAGTTGACATGTTTTGGTGTGCTTGGTTCTTGGCTCAGTGTTTCCATACCTGCAGTTTAAACAACATGTGCTTTACTCCCTTCTGACAATCTATAATTATCCTGTGGCAGAGGCAGATTCATTTAAGTTTACTTCACTGTCAGCATGTGCGCTATGGACTTATTTTCCACTTCAGAAACTGTGAATGATTGTTAAGCTGTTGGCTTTTATATTTGATGATGCAGTATAATGCTTTCTTTGAAATAGTAGGTGTTGTTTGGCTTTTTCTTAGCAGTGTAAAGTCATGTGAGAAGATATCTATTGGTCAGTGGACACAGACCATTACCAGTCACTGTTCATTAGTTACCATCGATGTAGTTCACTGCAATATTCCAAATACTTAATGTAATTTATTGCCAACATAGAGACTTATAAATAGCTTTGGTATATCAATGATCATGTGAATCAGCTCGTGGCTATTTGCACCAGCTGAACTTCAGTGCTGAGACAGCAAAATATAGCCTAATATATATATCATTCTTTTTTAAAGGCCAAATTACAATATTTGTTAGAGGACTAATGATGCATTGTGTTTTTTTGCACTAATTGAACATATATGTATATGTAGGGAAAATGCATTGTGTAGTAATGTGCACATTTACACTAGTAATCCAATTTTTTAATTCTGCTGTGCTCTTATCCAAACCCCTTTTCACCATTGTCTGCAATTAACCGAATTATTAACAATTAATAACAAATTATGATTAGGAATCTTGATGGATTGATTCAAAATTGTTTGAGAAATAATCACGAAATATCAATGAATCATTTTCATCTCTGATAATTTTAGATATGTTTATGATTAATAAAATAAACTTATACAGTATAACAGTATAATTCTGTGCAACCATGTTTATTTTTCTTTTCTACATAAACTTTTTATAGAAACCCTTCATCTGGGAAATCTGCCTACTTAACTTTAGAGCGTTGTAATGGAGCCAAATCTAAGACATTTCAAACTAAGTCCCCAGTGTGTTTCAGGGCTCCAAATCCTATTATTTTCTGTATATTATTGGGATTTTAGTTAAACAATAAATTGCATCTGTGATTTGAGTAATTTCTGCTGGTAATATTAATCTGCTGGTAGACTGTGGCTATTCGCTCTCCTAAAGCTATCGCGAAGCTGCATTCATGATTCGCGTCAGGGCATCAACGCCAGCGTTAAGTGGTGCTTTGAACTCCACATGAAAAGCGCTTGCAGTCATAAACGTCTCCTTCTGCTATTTGGTGATAGTTAAGAATATACGTGCTTCTGTGTTCATTAAAATGCACCTTTTATACGCTGACAAATACTTGATTTCAATCACAAGTCAATCTGGGCTTGTTTTGTACATCAAATAGCCTTAAGAGGAATCATATAAGCGCTGTGTGTGTATGTGTGTGCAGATATTATTTTATTTACTGAGATTTACCTCCACGGCTCTAAACTAGGAGAAAGGGTAACGGTCAACTAGCCTGTTACGACCATAATAGAATGCTCATAGAATGTCTATGTGACCGCCACGTTATGCTTTTTAATGCTAAGCTTGTAGGCTCTCTTGGTAGAAGGGCTCTGGTGTGTGTGTGTGTGTGTGTGTGTGTGTGTGTGTGTGTGTGTGTGTGTGTGTGTGTGTGTGTGTGTGTGTGTTGAAGTGTGCATTAGCGAAATGTCTCCGGGAGGATTCATGACAAAGTATAATTTCTGCTATTATACAAGGCACCTAAAAAACAATAAAAAATGTATGTATGAAATTGTTTATTTGCTGATTATGACCAATATATATTTACAAAATAGATTTGAAAGACAAACATGAATAATATGATCATTTGATATGATGAGCCATACTATTCTTATAGTCCGTGTTCTTAACAGTATTAACTGAAGGATTTTGTCTTTCCTCTCTGTAGATCTCAGACATCCATGTGACAGGAGAGTCCGAGGACATGACGGCTAAAGAGAGACTGCTGCTGTGGTCCAAGCAGATGACTGAAGGCTATGTAGGGGTCCGCTGTGACAACTTCACTACCTCTTGGAGGGATGGACGACTGTTCAATGCTATTATTCATAAGTACAGGTAACATCCCAGTTTATTAAGCTTTGTTGCAAAACCTAGTGAGCTGCCTTGCTTTCTGCTGCCTTGCTTCACAAAACTCTGTGCTATTACCACCCGAGAAAAGCCTGGGGTAAACATAGTTTTATTTCAAAGAGATGTTTGTGTACATTTTCTATTGATCGTGGCAGCAGCAATTCATTTAATAATAATCACATCCAAATGCACTGTGTAGTCAAGCACACTTTCGGCATGTTAAGAGATGATTCAGGTGTCTGGATCACAGTAGTGGAGTGATGTTGTTCAGTCCAGAACGTGCTGGTCTGCTGTATCCTACGTTATATAGTGCTCCGAACAGGCCCACAAGATCGGAATTCTGCCGTGCAAATCGCATTCAGGGCAGATTTAGTGGCAGCATTTGCACTGTTGCCTGATCTGCACAGTTCCCTATTGTGAATGGGGCGCTTAACCAGCTAGAAATAACTTTTACAGGGCGCAAATCTTTCGTAGGGAATTCATCCCTGTATCTTTGTAGGCAGCATAATTGTGCTTAATCTTTTATCATTAACTTGTTTTGCCTCTGAAACGACTTCCCTTTTCAGCTGACGTCACAAATCTCCCGTATTTTTCATTTCTCCCCCTTTTAACCACGTGGCTTCATACTGGTGTAACACACACTTTTCACGATCCAATCGATTCCAAACAAGTTCTGCAATTGAATATCCTGCTTAATGTTTATTTTAAAAAGATGTTCAGGTGTATAGTTTATATTTTTAGTGTACGTAAACTTATTCCTCATCTCTGTTCTTGGGATAATCTCTTAGTTTTGCCTCGTAGTCATGACCTGCCTCTCAAAGTTTGATGAAATGTCATTTTAAATATCCTTTTGCACAGACACAGTTTTCAGATGATGTACATTTTGAAATAATTAAGTTATTTTTGGCAATCACTATTCCTGTCAGTCAGGGAACATTTTGTAGAGCCAAAAATCACAAAACCTGCCAAGAACACGTCCAGGTTATATTTAACCCCAAAATTAAAAGAAAGATATAAGAAATTATATTTTACTTCAAGAAAGTATGCCTATTTCTTTTGGAAATGTGTTGTCACACTTCAGTTCCATTTACCGAAATATAAATCAATCTCATTCTCAGTTCTGTAATGCAAAACAACAACAATAACAAAAATGGTAAAATATTTATACATTATTTTAGTATTTTGTACTGCCTAAAAATAACTTTATTACAGCAATTAGAATCTTATCAGAATCACGTTAGAGATTAAAGCGATTTATTTTTCATATGTTGTTTTAACATAGTGCGACCCCACGTACACATGCTCAAACGTTTTTTTTTTGGTTTCGCTATACGTAACACATAATTTCGTTTCTTTTAAACCGACTGATCTCAGTTCAGCAGACTAGTCATGTGACAAAACAACATGGCGCTGACCACAGCAGAGTTTGTCTTTGGGAGAAATGTCAACAAAACTACATCTGGTGAGAAACTTAATTAAGTTTTTACATTCAAACCTTATTATCACATTGAGAATAAATGGGTTCATCCAAAAGCTGAAAAATTTTGCATTCAGAGGCTTTATATGGAGTTAGGATGAAAGTAAGGTGCATTTCAAACTGTTCTGAGAGCAGTGAAGACAGACAGCACACTGGAGGTTAAGTCACTCACTAAATAGGGGGCAAGGGAGCATCATATACCTCTCAATTCAGAGAAGTGCATTCACCAAAAGTTCAGTTTCAGGCTGCAGATGATGTTTGGATCACTCAACATGTTTGGCAGACATGGGACAATGATCATCAGTACATAGATTCACCATTTATAATGGATCATTTTATTTGAAGATAGTTGGCAGTGATTGGATGATGCTGCTGTTATTTTGAATCAGAGTGAATTATGCTCATTTCTGATGTAATGTCTGTAAAGTCTCAAACACATGAATAACCAACACTCCTGGAAACATAATGCACAATTTGATGGAAACAATCTGACTTTCTATATATAACCTGGTATTATTTAAAATGTCACATCATAGTCCCGCTGTCCACAGTTGTGCTCTAGAAAAAAAGAGTTATTTTTGGCATGTTTATTAGGTACTACCAGTTACAAATGAAAAAAGGAAATATAAAATGTACACAGCAGTCACACTCGTTTCATTTGCGGAAGGCAAAAGATTTTTCATGTGATCTGGACATGTTTTCATGGGATTTACCCTCATGCTGTTGAATGACATCTCTTGATTAAGTGAGTAGGCTACATGTTTCGTCCTTGACACTGATTTCCTGTGGGAATTTACACAAACCCAATGTTATACCAAGGTCAGTTTGCTTAAATTAAAATGTCTGTCAACATCAATCAAACAACATCAATCAAACTCCTAGCTCAGTTACATTGCATACATGTTATGGTGTGTCATACACAGTAAACAATGTGTTTGTTGGGTAACCTATAAATGTGCTGTAAGTGGTAACGTCTAAAATAGCTGGTTTTATTTGAGTCGATCTGATTAAATTAGGTTTTACTTTTTTTATGGTTAGCTCAAGTAGAAATAGCTCTTTCAAGTAACAATGGCAGGTAACCACATCTTATGTTGTTTCAGATATGTAAAGTTTGTGGAATAAGATGGTATCATCACTGTTCTCTTTTAATTTAGGCCTGACATGGTGGATATGAGCCGGGTATCAACACAGAGCAGCAGATCGAACTTAGAACAAGCGTTCTGTGTGGCCGAGCAGCTTGGTGTGGCACGATTACTCGACCCAGAGGGTGAGTTTCAACGTCACACGTATTAATCAACTTACTGATGCTAAATGAACACCTTAATCCATACTGAACTGGACAAACGACTTTGTGTGTGTGTGTGTAACAATAGTTCATCTCTAGGCTGGTTTAAGCTGTGTTTCGTTCAGCAGAGGATGAAGGTGGAACTGTTACATTGACAATCATATATTCTTGAGCTTCCACATATCGCATCTAAACATTATATTATGGGTTGTGTCAATTTGTAATAGTTAACACAGCTCTACCAGATTTCTGAGCTGACTGAACAATGATTCAACTTTGACATGTTATTATGCAATGAGTCACCACTGTGTTTCTGAGACTGAGCTACAGTCAGAACGCTTGTTCTAGAACACTTGTTCTAAGATATTTCACCTTGTGTTTCATGGTCATCTGTAAAACAACATTAGGAGTTAAGAATAGTATCCAATGTGCAAACGCTAGCACTATCCTCACTTTATTCTGACTGCAGACTAAACATTGAAATCAACACTTCATAGAAACGGTAAACTGTTTTGTCTGTAGAAAGTCGTTTTTAGAGCAACGGTTATGTTTGTTGCAAATACGTTTTATAATGTGCATTCTAAGTGATCAAATGTTTGCCCTTTTGAACAGACGTGGACGTGTCTTCTCCGGATGAGAAGTCAGTCATTACTTACGTATCAACGTTATATGATGTCTTTCCCAAAGCACCAGAAGGTATGGAGGGTGTCAATGCAAATGTAAGTACCATCACACATGCTTGTCAAGTCTAATCACTTCAATTGAATATACTGTGTTAAATAAAGTTAAGCTCAATCATTTCAACTTTACAGCAATAGAGTAGGGCTGGGTAATATATCACAATATATCAATATACAGTACTGTGCAAAAGTCTTAGGACCATAAGATGTTTTAAAAGCATTTGTCTTAAGATGGTTATTTATATCTTCAGCTTTAGTGTGTCAATAGGCAATATAAATGTTTGACTCCCAAAAATTAATTTTGCAAATAGAAAAGATTAGAATAGAAGAACAGGGAGCCCTGCAACAGATGTCATGGCCCCCATAGAACCCCCCACTGAACATCGTGTCAGTCTGAGATTACATAAAGAGACAGAAGCAACTGAGACAGCCGACATATATAGAAGAACTGTGGAGAATTCTCCAAGTGTATATAGTAGAAATGGTGCTGTTTAAAATGCAAAGGTGGGCACACCAAATATTGATTTAGTTTTTTTATGTTTACTGGAATTTGTATGATGTTAATTGATAAATGAAATCTAATTATGTCATTATTTTTGAAGACATCCTCATGCAACATTTTACACAAGTGCCTAAAACTTCTGCACAGTCCTGTATAATACATATCAATGTTAGTTCTGTGAAGGCTTAAAATGGTGTGTGTGTGTGTGTGTGTGTGTGTGTGTGTGTGTGTGTGTGTGTGTGTGTGTGTGTGTTTAATTTATAATGGGAGACCAAACAGGAAATAATTCTATAATTTAAAACTATATAATAAGGACTTATATTTATATATTCAGATTTATAATTATTAATTCAGACATATAACAATATATTTAGGATTTATAACTATATATTATTAGATTTAAAATTGTATGTTCAGGGTTTAAAACTATATATCTGTATTAATCATTATGTATTTTTTTTAATGTATAACTATTTGGGATTTACAAAGATATTTAGAATTATAACAATATATGTATATATGTATTACATACAGTATACTGTATATTAGGGCTGTCAATCGATTAAACTTTTTAAACAAATTAATTACACACTGTCGATTAATTAATCAAATTCATCGCTTATCATTATTTACTGAGAAATACACCTAAATAAAGATAATTTAGTGTATAAGAATACAAATTATCATAAATATAATATATATTATAATTTAGATTTTTCAAATACATCATAAACATACTGTAAATTAAGCCTTTTTAGAAAGTGACTTTTGAAAAAAGTGACTTTTAAAGAAAAAATATTGTTTGTTTATTTCCATATCATTGAACTTAACCCTATTATTGGCCTGCTTCCCTCTGGACTTTTTGTTTTCTCCCATTTTTCTCCCCAATTTGGAATGCCCACATGCTCTAAGTACTCATAGTGGCGTAGTGACTCGCCTCAATCCAGGTGGCGGAGAATGAATCTCAGCTGCCTCTGCGTCTGATGCCTGTCAATCCGCGCATCTTATCACGTGGCTTGTTGAACACGTTACCGTGGAGACCTAGCGCGTGTTGAGGCTTCACACTATTCTCCACAGCATCCTCACACAACTCACCACACGCCCCACCGAGAGTGAGAACCACATTATAGCGACCACTGGGAGGTTACCCCATGTGACTCTACCCTCCTTAGCAACCGGGCCAATTTGGTTGCTTAGGAGACCTGGCTGGAATCACTCAGCTCACGTGGTGTCTGGTGCTATTTTTTAAATGGTGGTCTATGTCACACTGGCCAACACTGCCAATTTTACCAGGTTTCTCCCGTTTTTCCACCCCTCTTCCCGCTTTACTCCCAGTTGACAATTTCTCCTGATAAACTCACAATTTTCTGCATCCACACTTTGCTCATGATAATGTATTAGAACTCCAGGTAGGGTTGGTTGCCACCCGTCCCGTAAAATATGGGATTGACCTGTATTTAAATATGAAATGATGTGACCCTTATCGAATCATTACGGAATGCTATTTGTCCCGTAAGCTGGTCAGATGGTGTCACAACAAAATTGTTCCAGATCGTTAATTTAACATTGATTTAAGTTTCATACGATGAGTAAGGGGTTGTCTGAAAAGTCCACACATTCTGCTGAAATGGTGGATATTTTTATAGAAAAACAGAAATGTTAAATAAGATGTACAAAATTACACAGATCCAACCATGTGTGAATACAGTCATTCTTAATCAGTCATAAAAAAGGTCAGGTACCTTTAAAAAAAAAAAAGAATACATAAAAATACATATAAACCAACACAGATGTATATATAAATGAGATAAATAATCGAAAGAAAGAAATGGGTCAAGAAAGTTCTCAACATAGAAGAAAGGATATACACTTTTTATAAAAAAACAAAAAAGCATGTATTGCTTAAACTTTCAACAATGGACTATCTGAATACATTTCTTAGTATTATTCATCTTCAATGTGCTATTACTTACCAGTATTGCCGGCCCCTATACGCATATTACGCGGTCTGCGTAGTGCACCTACTCCCTACGGGGGCACCACCTTACCTTAGGGGGGCACCAGAAACTCTGCTGGCTGTAGTTCCTCGCACATACAAACCATGTCGCCCCAAAATCTCCCTGTTTTTCACAATCCGATGTTGGCAGGTATGGTCTATGTACTCATATGTGGACGCTGTGTAAAGTTAAATGTAGTTTGAAACTTTGAAGAAAGCATCTCGAGATCCCTGCATTCTGTTGCGCTCGGTCCAGCTGTCTTTGAATGCAAAAATGCATCTGTGGAAGGCTGAGCTACCGTTGACGAGGTGTGTTGCCTGTACAGCTGGAGCGCTGAATGCCCCCTACTGCCACATGCAAGTACTACATCAAGCTTGAATTGGTCCAATGGTAGGAACACTCCTTATTACAGAATTGACAAACAGGTAAAGGGCATAATTAATTGTGCTGATTTTTTAAACACATTATTTTTCATATCATTAATTGCACTAAATTAACAGGTTCAAAATTGACAGCCCTAACATTTCAATCGATTATTTGAAATATTAATGGAAATTAAACAAAATTGCAAACTCTTTAACGCCTTGTTCCTACTGAAGTTTAAAGTTCTCATACTTGTGAATCATGAGACAAGGAAAATTCATAAAACTAGACTTAATTACATAGTATATAGGAAACGTTTAACTTTTATATCAAAATCATTGCGAAGATATCGTGATTATTCAATATATTGCCTAAGCCTGCTGTCGATAGGACTTAAGTTGTATTTAACTCATTTATTTGTAATATGGTACACTATGTAGATATGAGACAGACCTGTGTGTGTGTGTGTGTGTGTGTGTGTGTGTGTGTGTGTGTGTGTGTGTGTGGTGGCAGTGTGCTTTTAGTGATGACACTATAAAAGCATGTCTTTAGTCTAGTGATTGTCCTCACTCTCTCTAAACTGCCTGTTTATGAGCAATACACAAAAATATGTTTGTTTTAGCCATGCCTCTGTTCTGAGGATATACACACCGCTATTAGATGAACAGCTCGTGGATGATATTAGTTAGTTGACATACTGTAGCTGAGTGGCTTGGTGAATTTGTCTTTGTCTATGCAAATAAATATTGTGTTTAAATGTTCCCATTACATAAGCGGTCCCTTTCCTTTTTGAGGATTGGTATGCAGAACATAAAACAGTTGAAAGCTTTTAGGAATTCTCTTCATTCTTTGGAGTAATTCCCAGAACAGAACAGAACAGAACAGAATGCTGCCTGAGGAAGAGACTCAGTATGCAGTTTGAATGCAGCGTGTGCTGTTTCTGGCTGTGTGTAGCGCCTGCTGCTCTGCATGTCCTTCTGAAGGAGACAAGAAACAAGAGGCTGAAGTTCATTTTTAAAACTGGTGGTGGCGCTAAAGGGTTTGTCCTAGAGGTCCCAAATTTGCTACAGAGACTATTCATTGCCACCCCTATAAGTGTGCCAAATTTCATGATTTTCCTATGTACGGTTCTATGGGCTGCCAAATACTCCCATTGGGGAGGAAGAATAATAATAATACTAAGAGATACGGTACATTTTCAGTTGGATCTTAACAGTTTGTGTGGCGGATTTCAGTGCAAATCGTTTTGTAAATCTGTCACAATATGATGCAGCTTTACAAAGAGGCTGTTAATGAAAAACTAGCAAATCTAAAATATGCCACAATGAATAATTTATGGATGATATGATCCCTTTAACTCTTTCCCCGCCAGCGTTTTTAAAAAAAGTTGCCAGCCACCGCCAGGGTTTTTGATGATTTTCGCTAAATTTTAATGGCCCGCAGAATATTTTCTTCCATGAATATATGAAGATGCTATATATCAAAATAAAGATCTGAGCCTCTGCTTTTAGGCAAAAAAAAACGATTTTATTTTATCTTCATTTGTTCTTTTTTTATTGCCACTTGAACAGAGGTAGGTTTTGTCAAAACAACATTTCGGACAAAAAGCTGAGAAAAAGGCATTTTTATCAAACAAGTGCTTTAGGATTAGTATGGTGTTCCACTTCATGTTTGAGATGATCGCAGTCTGTTTCTTTGATCAAAGAGTTGCGTACTCTTTCAAAACATGCGTGCGGGTCTTCCTTACCGTATACCACCTAAAACACGGATACCCGGAAAATTCCGTGTTTGGCGGGGAAGCGTTTTTTCATAAAACCCGGAAAATTCCGTGTTTGGCAGGGAAAGAGTTAAGACACACTGATATTCATTTTGAAAATCCGAGTCCAGAAAATGCTTAACATTCTTGAATAAATGAGCAAACAAATAAATTATATAAAAAACAAATAAAATATGAGCCAAATAATCAAATAAAATATAGCTGTGTTAGCATTTAATTTACTGAAATGACATTGTTCTTGAAACAGGATGTGGATATTAAATGGGTGGAATATCAGAACATGGTGAAGTACCTCAGCCAGTGGATTAAACACAACGTGACTGTGATGTCAGACAGAAATTTCCCCAGCAGTCCTGTGGAACTAAAGGTGAGATACCACACATCTTCATGAAGCCACACATGCAGAGAGTGAGTGATACAGCTGAGAACAATCAAAATTGTCTTCCTGTAAAAAATAAACAAATAAATTATATATATATATATATATATATATATATATATATATATATATATATATTTATTTGTTTATTTTTACTATATATATATATCATTTTACATGATAACATTTAAAAGGAACCATTTAGCCAAAATTCAGCATCACAGTACCCTCATGCTATATAACTTTTTCTTTTTTGTGGAAAACAACAGACATTATTTCATCTAAATGGTTCTTTTCCATACAAAAAAAGCAAAAAGTAACTACTATAGTTTTGTAAGCTACAAAATGGACATCTCCCAATCTGTCAGTGAAATGTTCATGTTGTTATTCCACCCTAAAATTAAAAGAAATAAACAATACATTTTATTTATTAAAATATTCATGTGGAAAGTAAAGCCTTTTTGGAGATTTAAAGGGACAGTTCACCCAAAAATACAAATTCTCTCATCATTTACTCACACTCATGCCATCCCAGATGTGTATGACTTTTGAACACAGATTAAGATTTTTAGAAGAATATCTCTGGATAGCTCTGTAGGTTCATACAATGCAAGTGAATGGGTACCAACATTTTGAAGCTCCAAATGCATATAGAGGCAGCATAGAAGTAATCCATTACACTCCAGTTTTTAAATCCATGTCTTCAGAAGTGATATGATAGGTGTGAGCAAGAAACAAATCCTTATTGAAGTCCTTTTTACTCTAAATCTCCACATTCACTTTTACCTTCAGATGTGAAAATGGATATTTATAGTAAAAAAAATAGTAAATATTGATCTGTTTCTCACCCACACTTATCATATCACTTCAGAAGACATGGATTCATTAACTTTTGGTTTCCTTTATGTGATTTTTGGAAAAGTTTTGGACCTTGTTGACTTGTATTGTATGGACCTACAGAGCTGAAATATTCTTCTAAAAATCTTTGTGTTCATCAGAAGAAAGAAAATCTTACACATCCAGGATGGCATGAGGGTGAGTAAATGATGAGAGAATTTTCATTTTTGGGTGAAACTTTAAGATTTTTATGCATTGTTTTCATGGCAAGTATTTTAACAACAAGTAAGTGCATTTCCCCCTAAATTCTCAGTACCGTAATGCATTGATTGTGCTGTAATTAAAGGCAGTACCTCAAATGCTACTATGATGTTTAAATACTTCACAGTTCAAATAATATGCAAATGTGTGTTTTTTTTTAAGTGCATTCCCCCACATTCTTCATTGCTATAATGCAAATGATTATAATATTATAATATAAATAATATTTATTTATTTATATATCAGCATAAATTAAATTCAGGACAAATATTGCCATTATGTCTTATTACATCTGCTCTTTACAAAATGTATCTTACAATAAAAAATATTGTACCGTTGTTATTTATGTATTTATTGTATTGCAGTAATGAGAAAGATAAGTGCATTTGTGTGAGGGAAATTGGAGAAATTGTCATGGAAATAATTTCAGATTAATAAAAGTCCTGAAAAAGATCAAATTTTCTTTTTTGCAAAATATAAAGAAATTTCTGGATTTTTTTTTCTTTCTAATTTCGGAGTGAAATGTGACCTTGGACATGCTCTTGACAGTTTTGGTGATTTACCAAAAATGTAGCATATATCAGTTCTCAACCTTTTTGACTCCAAGGCCCCCCATTGTCTGAGAAAATATCCGAAGGTGACCTCTTGTTGGCTATTTGATTTGAATATGATAAGATATACCTATTATAAGATATTTCCTTAAAACTTGTGATTCCAGAAATGTCTAGAAATGTGTATTCTTCCGAAAAAGCAAGCTGTTTAGCGGAGTTATTACATTTTTAGCATTTTCAGTAAGTTGAATTATAATAATTATATAAAAAATTATAATAATTGATCATATTTGTTATAATTTTAAGAGATCTTGAGGCCCCCCTGGAAGTGTGCTAAGGCCCCTAGCGGGTCCCGACCCCCTGCTTGAGAACCACAGGTCTATACGATTAGTGCCTATACGAGTTTAGAGCGATATAGAGGTTTGATTTTTATTCACAACAATAGTAGATATATCTTAAGTTATCATTTTTCAGATATTGTGCTGACATAACAGAAGCAGCTGTTGAGACATTCAGATATTTGCTAATATTCAGTATTACATATCCTGTTCCAGCCTGTTCCAAATGACCTGCCTCATATAGAGGCTTTACATGGCAAATGTGTAGCGTCCCCCTCATGTTACAGAGTATTAAAGTCTGTTTAAAGAGCTCCATCGATCATCTCGTCGTCTGTCATAGAGCAACAGCATAGAGCGCACATTATTACAGTACTGTAAAGCACGAGTGGGTATGTTGTCTTTTCTTGTGTTCAGTGTTTGAATACGACTGTATGTGTGTGTGTTTTTATTCAATCCTTTTTTCTTACATTTCCAGGCACTTTATACACAATATCTGCAGTTTAAAGAGAATGAAATACCAGTGAAAGAGAATGACAAAGCCAAAATCAAACATCTCTACAAAATGCTAGAGGTTTGCATCAATGAAGATGATTTGATGTCCTTTTTTTGATCATCCTGTGGCATGTACACATTACGTAAACTCTGCTGTATGTTGGGATGTAGATGTGGATCGAGTTTGGTCGCATCCAGCTCCCTCAAGGTTGTCATCCTAATGATGTGGAGAAGGAATGGGGCAAACTGATCGTGGCCATGTTGGAGAGAGAGAAGAGCCTGAGGCCTGAGCTGGACAGGTATGAGAGACATGATTTACACATGCTATCTCTACATCACTATTTCTTAATGAATATGGGCATGGTGCATTTACATTATTTTTAATACGTTTGTTATCATTGAGAGAAGATAGCAGTGACAGGAATTTTGAGAAGTTTGACCAAGATGAAGATACAGTCGTAGACTCATTTTTGTAATGATGTAACAGTGGGTCTGCACTAGTGCTGGGTGATATATTGAATATTCACGATACAGTATGTTTGTGATCATTTTGCAGGTGAAAACTAGTTTTCCTATCATTTCTTTTTTCACAGCGTAAGACAGAGATGTTTTAATATCATCACTTATTTAAACTTCAGTAGTAAAAATGGAATTACATTTTCTAAATTAGATTCATTTTGTAAATCAGTTCAAACTGTCTGTTTCAATCAATTCAAAACTCTGATTCATAGATTGTTTTTGAGCCCTCACTCATTTACATTTTACATTTATGCATTTGGCAGACGCTTTTATCCAAAGCGACTTACAGTGCAATTATTACAGGGACAATCCCCCCGGAACAACCTGGAGTTAAGTGCCTTGCTCAAGGACATTGTTCCATTTATGTTATTCCATAGTTTTGATGACTTTACTATTATTCTAAAATGTGAAAAAAAAAATTATAATATAGAATGAGTATGTGTTTCAGAACTATTCACTGGTAATATGTATATAATTGATATATATATATATATATATATATATATATATATATATATATATATATATATATCAATTATATACATATATTTATATGTATATAAATATATCAATTATATACATATTACCAGTATAATATATATATATATTATACAGGATTTGCAGATATTTTAGGCACTTGTGTAAAATGTTGCATATTGAGGATGTCTTCAAAAATAATGGCATAGATAGTTTTAATTTATCAATTAACATCATACAAAGTCCAGTAAACATAAAAAAACTAAATCAATATTTGGTGTGCCCACCTTTGCCTTTTAAACATCCCAAATTCTCCTAGATACACCTGGACACAGTGTTGCTTGGTTGTTGGCAGATAGGATGTTCCAAACTTCTTGGAGAATTCTCCACAGTTCTTCTATATATTTTTTCTTTTATATTTTTGCTTTCACCTTGCATTAAACATTTTGAATGTACTTGGCAACAATTTTTTTTTTTTTTTTTTATGAATTAAATTTTGTTTCCACTGATTAACAAGAACAAAATAATATTGATTTTTGCCATTTTACATCAAAAAAATATAAAGATAAAACAAATACAAATAAATGTCCAAATTTGTGAAAAGGCTGAAAAATTTCTAGATTTTTAGCTATTTGGCAAGTTCTAGTGTGTACCTAAGTTTGGATTATGTACAAATAATATTGTCAGCCTTGTGCAATTAACAACTGTATTAATCATGATAATGTTTATGTGAAAACCGATCATCAAAATGATGTTGGAAATCACCTATCCTGCAAATATATGGAAATCACCCATCATACTGATATTTATTAACACTGTCATTAGATAATAGCAGCTCTCTCATTAATTTTAATGGTTAAATCATTCTATAGAGTCACATGATCATTTAGGAGGGTGACGAATGTGATGCCTAATGTGACACACCCACGTTTCTCAAATGATAACTGTCTGAACCTGTGGTGGATCATCTGTCTTACATGAAAGAATGCTCAGTGTTTCACCTGGAGGGGTTGTTATCAGGGACTGGCATCTCTGCCACCAGAATGAGCCTATAAATAGCAGTTTCTGGAAATGTGTGCAATCAGAAGAGATTCGCGAGCGAGTGTGGGGTAGTAAATGAGCGGCGGGGTCACTGTTGCTGATGGAGGGGTGGTGAACGCCATTCTCTGGGTTTGATATGATGCACAGCAACCTGGTGTACTGCAGCAGCACCTCATCTGTGAGTGACAGCACTCTAACCAGCCTGGGCTCCACCGAAAACCTGCTCTACGGAGCACACGAGCCTCTGTCCAGCACGCCACTTTATCTCAGTAACAACTCTGTGTATGGACTGAGGTGAGGGAGCCATACAAGAGTACAAGCAGAGGATGGATTTGGTTTTCTCTGAGGAAGTTTTCTACAAATTGTGACCTGATGTTTGATTTTGCTCAAGTTTGATTGTGATTTCTTCTTTGTTCGTAGACTTGAAATGCTGCAGCAAATTGCAAACAGAGTCCAGCGAGACTGTGTCGCCGGAGAGGACAAATTAGCCTTAGCACGGACTGCTCTGCAGTCGGTAAGTTTGGCCATAACACAATCATACTTTTCCAAAGGTAAACCACCAGGTAAAAGTTTGGACACACCTGAATAAATTATATTTTCTTATGATCTTAAAAACCTTTGATCTGGCTTATGGTTAAATGCCTTAAATTAGTTTTCTAGACAATAAAAATTGTGCCTATGTTTGAATTTCTTTTCTATATATATATATATATATATATATATATATATATATATATATATATATATATATATATGGATGAGATTATTATTTTGATTACTTGACTTTTGATAACTTTTTATATCTTGTTTGTAATGTGTTCTTGCACATTATAAATGTACTATAAATGGGTATTTCTTCAACTTTGAGCACTCTGTATTTCAGTTCTCCATCAAATACAGAGGTTCATTAACTTTGGAATACATATTTCTACATTGCTAATACGTCAACCTCCCTAAATAACTTCGAACACAGATTGAGGATCATCCTGATGAACCCAGTCACTCTGTACATTTTTATACTCTTACACTCAAACTCTCTGAATTCCTGCTTGAGTTGTTTTTTAATATATGTTTATGCCTTTAATATTTTACTTTTGATCTAACATGTTGGGAATTTATATATTTCGTTTGTTTTTGAGTTGCCACAGTATGCAATAGACTGGCATGTCATAAGGTCAATATTAGGTAAAAAATGGCAAAATAAACAGCTTTCTCTAGAAACTTGTCATTTTGAGGAATGAAGGCGATACAATGCTTGAAACTGATACAAAAAACTGAAGATTTCATACAAAGGTGTACACTACAGTCTTCAAAGACAAAGGACAACTGTCTCTAACAAGGACAGAAAGAGATGTGGAAGACCAGATGTGCAACTAAACAAGAGGATAAGTACATCAGAGTCTCTAGTTTGAGAAATAGACGCCTCACATGTCCTCCGCTGACAGCTTCATTGAATTCTACCCGCTCAACACCAGTTTCATGTACAACAGTAAAGAGAAGACTCAGGGGTAAGGGCCTGATGAGAAGATTTGCAAAGAAAAAGCCACTTTTGAAACAGAAAAACAAAAAGAAATGGTTCGAGTGGGCAAAGAAACACAGACATTGGACAACAGATCATTGGAAAAGAGTGTTATGGATCTTAACACCATTGAGATTTTGTGAGATCAGCTAGACTGTCAATTGTGGGGTGAAATGTCACCTGAGTATCTGGACAAACTGACAGCTAGAATGTCAAAATGTCATTGTTCTCATCAAACAATCCTCCACATGCAGCACTTTGAAGAAGTTCTGATTTTTTTAAAAATTGTAATAGTAATTTTTCACATTATTAATGACCTGACTATACATTGTGATCAGTTGAATGCCACTTTGGTGAAAAAAAAAGCCAGTGTGAATATATATATAGCTGTCAGAATTAACACATGCATATGATTAATAAAGAAAAGTTTATCACGTAAATTTTTCTTAATCGCGATTAACGCATTTACCGTTAATACAGCATAAACACTGGTGTAAAGGGCGGAATCTTTGTAATGTGTCTTCCCTGAGTCAGTACACTGATGCACATGCCTCAAACAGACACAGCGCCAGAGCCCTTTACTATGTAGATCCTAAAAGCTTAGCATAAAATAGCATAACGCGGCAGTCTCATTGACATTCTATGGGTGAAACACGCTCTTAACACGCTAGTTGACCGTTAAGCTCTATGATAGAGCTCCATAGGTTGTTATCTCATTAAATAAAAATAAATGACAGCACTATCCTGTCAGTGATAAAATGATGGAGACAGTACCTCTTGACGCTTGATGTGCAAAAGAAGCCTAGATGGGACTTGTGATAGAAATAAAGTATTTTAGCCTATGTAAGGCACATTATAATTACCACAAAAGCACGTCAAGGCTTAACTAATACAAAAACACATAATGAGACATTTTTGTTTGCAAGCACTTTTCATGGTGAGTTCAAAGCGACACTGGATGCTGGCATTGGTGCTTTGACACAAATCATGAACGCAGCTTCACGATTGCTATAGGAAAATGGATAGCCACAGTCTACTAATATTGTGGAGGATGAGAGTTTAAGAGATTTAATGCTCATTACAATGAATATGCAAACTAGTTTTTACAAACTCCCACTTAGACTTTTAGAAATGTTTAATGTTACTTGAATTGGTGCTATTTTTGTCCATTTCTATCTTTATATTGTTTGCTTTGTTTGGAAAATGTTAATAAAGCATTATATTGCTACAAATTGTTTTACTTTCCTAAGATGGAAATAAAGGAATTTTTGACAAGAAAAGGACAAAGATGCACAGGTAGCTGTAATAACCTTTAACTAGGGTTCTATATGTCATGATACCTTGACACGACCATACACGGCAGCTCGTTAGCCAACTGGCACCGAGATGCGTACTCAGTGCCCTACTGGCACTGGCACCATATCTCTCGGTAACCCAGTGCCACTACCTCTGCACAAGCCCTCACCACATATCACCCAGGTTCGCTATTCCTCAGTTTCCTACTTCTGAAACCCCCCCACTTTTCTTTCTCAGCTTCCGCTGCCAAATCCTCCGCTGAAGTTGCAGTGGCTTTTTCTACCACCTGACTCGTCAAATTCCACTACTGGCTCTACTGGCTGTGGGACATATCCAGGGAAGCCTATCGGGTTGTCTTTGTATGGGTCACCAAGTTGCTGTTCCATGTGGTCTGCTAGTTCCTCTTTTGCCATCACCAGCTTCCCACTCCTCTTTTCTTCCTGCAGGTTTCTGGCAAACTTAAAAGGATCCTTGATGAATTTCGCTCTTTCCCGCTCCTTCTTTCTTCTCCACTGTCGGATTCTCTCTGCCCTCCTCAAGACTTCTAATCTAGCCTTTATGCCATCCCACAATACCTTTAAGTCCTCCTACTTTTAGCCATCGGGTTCTAGGTCACCTCTCTTACCAAAGCCGTCATCCCTGATTGCTCAGTTTGGCTGGGCGGCCAGCTCTAGGAAGAGTTCTGGTTGTTCCAAACATCTTCCGTTTAAGAATAATGGATGCTGAGGGGCCTGGGTAGCTCAGCGTGTAAAGACTGGCTACCACACCTGAAGTTGCGAGTTTGAATCCAGAGCATTCTCCAAAGCAACCAAATTGGCCCAGTTGCTAGGGAGGGTGGAGTCACATGGGGTAGCCTCCTTATGGTCGCTATAACTTGTGGTTTTCGCTCTTGGTGGGGCGTGAGTTGTGCGTGGATGCCACGGAGAATAGCATGGGCTTCCTCACGTGCGTGGTAATGCGCTAAACAAGCCATGTGATAAAATGCACGGATTGACAGATTCAGACGTGGAGGCAACTGAGATTCGTCCTCCGCCACCCAGATTGAGGCGAGTCACTATGCTACCTCAAGGACTTAAAGCGCATTGGGAATGGGGCATTCCAAATTCAGAAAAAAAATTGTGGATGCCACTTTGCTCTTGGTGAACTTCAAACAGCCCAAAAAACTTTTTGTAGCCTTTCCCAGATCTGTGCCTCGACACAATCCTGTCTCTGAGCTCATAGTTTGGTTTTTGCTCTGATATGCATTTTCAGCTGTTAGACCTTATATAAACAGGTGTGTGCCTTTCCAAATCATGTCCAAATCAACTGAATTTGCCACAGGTGGACTCCAATAAAAGTGTAGAAACATCTTAAAGATGATCCAGAGGAATGGGATGCACCAGAGCTCAATTTCAAGTGTCATAGCAAAGGGTCTGAATACTTATGTCAAAGTGATATTTCAGTTTTTTATTTTTAATACATTTGCAAAGTTATCAAAAATGTCTTTATGTGTTGTTAAGTGCAGATTGACGTGGAAAAAAAAATGAAGCATTTTATCATAAGGCTGCAACATAATAATATATGAAAAAAATTGTGTGGTCTGAATTCTTAAAGAATGCACTGTATTTGTGATGCAATTTGTTCAAATCTCCTCTAGGATGCCAAACGGTTGGAATCTGGGATTCAGTTTCAGAATGAAGCAGTGATCGCTGGTTTCCTGCTGGAATGTGAGAATTTATTGAGGCAGCAGGTGGTGGATATTCAGCTTTTACTGGATGGCAAATTCTACTTGGCTGATAAGCTTGTTCAAAGGTCAGTCCATATTCATAAAGATTGCTCAGGCATTCAACAGTAAAGCAATAAGCTCAGGCCATGTGTTAATGTGATTTTACCACTGTAATGGTGTGTTGCCTTAAATACCCTAATGCAAGTTGTTTACTAGTTTTATTTAATGGTAGCATCAGCAAGATGATAAAAGACACCAATTTCCATTAATAATTCAATTAATAATAATAAACACAAAAAAGAGTTCTTCCACCAAGTAATATAGTTCATAAGTCTAACTCTAGCAACTTAATGACCACACAAATGTAATGACTTGAATGTGGCTCTTGCAGTTAGAATTTAGAGTCCTAACAGACTTTTTAAAATAGATTTTTAACCCTGATATCTGATTGGTCTTTGTCTCTAAGGGTATCTCAACTGCGTGATGACCTGTTGACTTTGAGAACGGAGTGTTCATCTGTGTACAGTAAAGGACGAACACTGACCTCAGAACAGACCAAGATGATGATATCTGGCATCACACAGAGTCTGAACTCTGGCTTTTCTTCAAACTTCACCGCTGGACTGTCCCCTGCGCTCACACCCGGAGGTCTGGTTAGCCACAACCCTGCACTGACCCCGGCCATGACCCCCAACATGCAGCCCACATCGGTCCAGACCTATCTCTCCAGTAGAGTTGGAGGAGAAGTGGAGCCCGGTGTACTTCAGCAGCTCAAACACATGCAGATCCGCAAGCCCATGCTCAAGTCATCTTTCGTGGATCCCAGCTTGACCGAGGACGAGGTTAATATGAAGTTTGTGCAGGATCTGCTTAACTGGGTTGAAGAAATGCAGGTAAATCTATGGCTTTTATTTGTTGTCTCTGTTAGATCACATCATTTGCCTAATCACAATTCGTATCTTGTTTTTCAGTAAAACGTCCTTAAAACAAGATACATTTATTTCAGAAGCAAATTTGTGTAAAATAATAAGAATATATTTTATCTTTAAACACTGTGGCTCTTTGGTGCCATCAATACATTGCTCTGCTTGTCCAGCCCAACCTAAAAGCACTGGCTAAACCAGTGGGAGTTTGGGCCAGGACCATCTGTTTTATTGACCTATGGGAAGCTTGTTTTAAAAAATATATAATACATAATTCTTTGCAGTTCAGTTGTGTGCCATTAGTGATGGGGTAAAAATACCTTTTATGTTTATTTTTATTTTTGTTTTATGCCACTGGCAAAATAATGTTCTTCTTGCATCAAGCATAAGAACAAAATGTTCATAGAACAACATTTTTGTGAGGTTGATGCTTAAAAGTTTTATAATATTAATAAGAAGAATAATAAAAAAAAAAAAAAGAAAAAACTATTTGCCAATGAGGTAAGAAAGAAGAATAAAATTAGGTGAAGAAAACAAGCCGCAAACATTGTCTTACACAATTTAGCTTCTTAAAGGGATAGTTCACCCAAAAATAAAAATTCTCTCATCATTTACTCACCCTCATGCCATTCCAGATGTGAATGACTTTCTTTCATCTGCTGAACACAAACAAAGATTTTTAAAAGAATATCTCAGCTCTGTGAATGCAAGTGACTGGTGACCACTTTAAAAACCACATAAAGGCAGGATAAAAGTAACCCATAAGACTCCATTGGTAAAATCCATGTCTTCAGAAGTGATATGATAGGTGTGGGTGAAAAACATAGTCATATTTAAGTCCTTTTTGTTGTGTAAATCTTCATTTTCACTTTCACATTCTGTCTTTTTCTGAAATTGAAAGTGAAAGTGAAGTTTTATAATAAAAAAGGACTTAAATATGTATCTGTTTCTTACCCACACCTATCATATCACTTCCTAATACATAGATTAAACCACTGGAATCGTGTGTCGAATTGATTACGTGTGTCCTGCCTCCTGTGTTTTTGGAGCTTCAAAGTTCTGATCACCATTTACTTGGTGGACATACAAAGCTGAGATATTCTTCTAAAAATCTTCATAATTGTTCAGCAGAAGAACGAAAGTCATACACGTCTCGGATGGCATGAGGGTGAGTAAACGATGAGAGAATTTTCTTTTTTGGGTGAACTGTCCCTTTAAGTAATTTATCTTGTTTTAAGGATGTTTAGATATTTTTACTGGAACACAAGACAAATATGCTGATTAAGAAAATTGTTTTTTTTTGCAATAAACGTAAATAACTTTTTGTCTCTGATAGGTTCAGTTAGATCAAGCAGAATGGGGATCTGATCTGCTCAGTGTTGAGTCAAATTCAGAGAATCATAAAGATGTGCACAAAGCCATTGAAGAATTCCAGTTGAGCATTAAAGAAGCCAAACTGAGTGAGGTAAAACAAAACATGATATACTTTTAGAATATCCATGCTGCTCTTTCCCATAAAATGAAAGCAGATATTAACTGGTCATAAAAATACACACAAAATGCACTCTTTGAGCTAACCATCTCATGTCCCCGTCACAGATTCAGATGACCCAGCCATTGAAGCAGAGTTACTCTGAGAAGTTGAGCAAGCTAGAGAGCCAGTACACAAGGCTGCTGGTAAAGTGTCTTTGTGTCTTTGTATTCCTGATCGCATCAGTCCTTAAGAACCACGTGTCTCAGGTTCTTTGGTTTCATGTGTTTTCAGAAATGCTCTAGCGAGAGGCAGAAGCATCTGGACAGCTTGTGTGACTTTGTATCGCGAGCTACTCAAGAGCTCATCTGGCTCAATGAGAAGGAGGAAGAGGAAGTGGCTTTCGACTGGAGCAAACGAAACAGTAACATTTCCAGGAAGAGGGATTACCATGCTGTAAGTCTATACATCTCAGATTATTATGTGCTGGCAATAAGGCTGGCTGATATACAGTATATTGATGTATCGATATTGATACATTAAATGTTATTATGTATGGAAGCAGAGGAGTGCCAATTAAAAAAGATTGAAAAAATTAATTATGAATATATTCATTTGAAAATAAAAGCATGAATAAATAAACACGTTTTTAAATTGATTGTTTATTTAATTTTACAAGCATTAACATGCTTGTATGTAATATATATATGAAGATAAATATTGCTGATATATTATATTTATTGTTATGTTGGTGCATATATATACAAGTTATTTTTATTATATATATATATATATATATATATATATATATATATATATATATATATATATATATATATATACTTTTATTACTTATTTAATAATAAAAAATATTTATTTTATTAAGTCAAAAACATAGTGAAAAATGCCTTTTTTTAAATGACATTTTTACTATATTTCACTTGTTATCTTTTGAATATATTTAGCTGTTTGGTTTGAACAATGGTTCCTTACATTAAAAAAAGCCACAAAATTAAATCATCAAAAGGCAAAAAAATATTGAATATAAATTTGTTATATTCAGGGTTGGTTCAGTTGATGATTTGGCACCCATTCACACACTGTAATTACACTGAACCTACAAGTGCTACTTTCAGGGGACTAGATGACCGCACATCCTCTCCTTTTGTAGCTGTCAAGACAACTCTCAAATGTGGCGGCACTGTAAACATTCACCCTAATGAAGATTTGATGTAAATGAATAGAGTTTTGCATAGTCTTGACTTGCCATTTCATGTCTAATGGCAGACTTCTGGAAGGGGAGTTTGATATCTGTGTCGGGAAAGTCTTCATATGCTCCTCTTTTTCTACAGGACCTGATGAGAGAACTGGAAGATAAGGAGGAAGTGATGAAGTCTGTTCAGGAGAAGGCCGATATCCTCCTACTGGAGAACCATCCTGCCAGACTCACCATAGAGGTTATCACTCGAGACTTCAATGACAGTTCTATGAAACAGAAATTTAGTATCAAACTTTAAACACACATTTTAAGTGAATTCTTTAGTTTACCCCCAAAAATTCAATTTTGTCACGTTTTCTTCTGTGGAACACAACATTAGATGTGCAGCATAATGTTGATGCTGCTCTTGCCCTAAAATGAATGTGAATGGTGACCAGGGGCTGTTCAGGCTCTCCGCGTTCACTTCTGTTGTATTGAAACGAGCTGCATAAACATTCTTTATAATGTCCTTATTTGTTCCACTTAAAGTCATATATATATATTCAGAGCAGCATAACTACATAGATTTTCCCTTTAACTTTATGTTTTATCTCTGAAATACTCATAGGCATACAAAGCAGCCATGCAAACTCAATGGAGCTGGATACTGCAGCTTTGTCACTGTGTGGAGCAACACATGAAAGAGAACGCTGTTTACTTTGATGTGAGTAACAATGCTATTCTACCATCACAGATTTTGATGAGCTGTCCCTGTTCATGTCACACTCATGCTGTTATTTCCCTTGCAGTATTTTAATGATGCCAAAGAGTCGTTGGATTACCTCAAGAACCTCCAAGATGCCATCCACAGGAAGTATAGCTGCGACCGAAGCAGCAGTTTGCATAGGCTGGAGGATCTAATTCAAGACTCCATGGTTAGTTGGCTTCTAGACAAAAGCATTTTAAGGCCTCTTCCCTATAGACTGGGAACCAAGAACCTGTTCTTATAAGTTTTGTTAGGAATAATTGTTAAAGGGATAGTTCACCCAAAAATACAAATTCTCTCATCATTTCCTCACCCGCATGCCATCCCAGATGTGTATGACTTTCTTTCATCTGCAGAACACAAATGAAGATTCTTAGAAGAATACTTCTGCTCTGTTGGTCCATACAATACATTTTGAAGCACATAAAGGCAGCATAAAATTAATCCATATGACTCAGTTGGTTGAATCCATGTCTTCAGAATTGATATGAAGGTGTGGGTGAGAAACAGATAAATATTTAAGACATTTTTATTTTAAATTCTCCTCCCTACCCAGTAGGAGGAGATATGTGCAAAGAATGCGAATATCAAATAAACGTGCTTCTGAAGACATGTATTAAGCCACTGGAGTCGTATTGATTACTTTTATTCTGCTTTTATGTGCTTTTATTGAGTTTCAAAGTGTTGGACCCTGTTGACTTGCATTGTATGGACCTACAGAGATGAGATATTCATATAGTGAGGTATAAAAATATTCATTTGTGTTATTTACTCATCCTCATGTCATGCACAAGAGGACGAGTAAATAATGAGAGAATTATCATTTTTGGGTGAACTATCCCTTTAAGGAACAAAAAAGGGTTGGAGTGGGCTGATCTTCAAGTACTAAAATAATCATTTAAATGCATTGATGTATGTGAATGACTGAAGTTAGATTGTTGTGTCTCTACAGGATGAGAAAGAGCAGCTCCTGAAGTACAGCAGCACTGTTGGTGGGTTAGTGGGCAGAGCAAAGTCTGTTGTTCAGCTCAAAGCTCGCAACCCAGAGAATCCCGTCAGAACATCCATAACAGTCAAAGCCATCTGTGACTACCGCCAGATAGAGGCACATTCACAATCATTATATTACATGCTGCAGATTATTTACAACAGTGTTTGCTATAGTGCTTATTTGTATCATAAACCTCTCTCCGCTCAGATCACTATTGGTAAAGAAGATGAGTGTGTCCTGGTGAGTAATTCTCACAGAGCCAAGTGGAAAGTCATCAGTCCATCAGGAAATGAGGCTATGGTGCCTTCAGTCTGTTTCAGTGTGCCACCACCCAATAAAGAGGCAATTGAAATGGCAAGCAGGTGAGATGAGTGTATTCTGAAAAAAACATTTGAGTTGTTTTTTAAAGTTGAAGTGTAAAAATGTTCTTTTATCTATCTTCCCTGAGGTCCACTGATAATGTTAGTAAAGTTGTTTTGCACTAAAACAGTCATAATTTAGTCATATATGATCATTTTCTACCCTGTCTCTGGCCCTCTGTCTGAAACACTCTGTTTGGGCCACAGCCAGGGGCGAAAATTTCATCAAAATGTTGGGGGGGACAATAAACATAACAATTCTCAAGAGCAATTTTTGAAGGGGACACCAAGGGGTTTTTTGTTGTTGCCCTGTTTGCATTTGTATTATTTTATTTCTTAAACAATTATTTTAAGAATATATTATTTACAATACACATATTTTAATGATATTTTAGGGGGGGACAACCCTCAGATAGGGGACCCCCCCGACCCCCTCGCGATTTCCACCTATGGCCACAGCATCCCCTTTAAACTTCAATGCTAAAGCTCACTGTTATTATTGGCTAACATTGTGCAGCTCCTCGAATACAGCCTTTTTTTGAAACTACATGTCAAGGTTTACACATAGCGCACATTCAACGCATTGCATCTGAATATATTAAACTGTTCTCTCAAGCACAACAGCACATAATCTTTCAAACTGTCATGACATTTGATATATTCATGATTGAATCTGTTTACTTACGGTTTTGCGATTGGGTCCAATAGTGTATTTAACTGCCCCATCCTTCAATAACTGTTCCTTTGCAAAGCTTGAATTGTATTATGACTGGTTCAAAAGGAATCCACACTGATATGAGCCAAAAAAAACGCACATACAGTATCATCTTGCACTGATGCGCACATCGCTGGAAGTGCATCAAAACGGTCAAAGACATCCTTCTAGTGCAGGTTTACATACACCAACAATAAAAAACATTGCAGGTGGGTGGAAGAACGTGTCCAGGACTTGTTAGCACTCAGCAAGACGCAGTGCAGTTGAATGGAACAGAATGGGGTCTCCTCTCCAAAATTGTAACTTGACACCTGGTCTTTTAAAAGTGGTGCGAGATGCATGAAAATGGTCAAAGACTTTTATCTAGTGCATGTTTCTATAAAAATAGTTCAGATGGGTCCTCTTTGGTGTTCAGGAATAGTTAGTAGGCTACACTAGGCCTGTCTGTCCTGCTCTCTCCCTCTCTCTACATGAGCTGACTGAGCACCACAACAATGACGCAGGTATATCATTTGTAATGCAAATGAGCAATGTCTCATAATGTCATGGACACAGATTTCAATACTAGATGTTTTCAGCAGGGTGGTATAAATGGACATTTTTAGTTCTGAACTAATGTTGTTTTATAGTACAGTTACCTCTTCAATGTCTACATATCAATATGACAGTTTGATCCTCCATTTCATGACCCCTTTAAGCCATTTATGACCTTAAACCAACAAGGAAAGTTGTTTAATGCGTTTACGTGATCACAAACGTTGTCGGTTTAAGAATGTGCATGTTTTGCAGTGTTTAAACTTTCTGGGGGAATCAACTGACTAATGGCTTTCTTACTGTATAGTTGAATCTTCTTATTAAACTGGGATAGTGGAAAACATTATAACATCAATAAAATTACATACATCACCTTTAAACAAGACTAAAACATGATCTTAAACAAGATCTATGCACAAATATTGAATATTGATTCTCTCTCACTGTCAGGATTGAGCAGCTGTATCAGAATGTTCTGACTTTGTGGCATCACTCCCACATTAACATGAAGAGCGTAGTGTCCTGGCATTATCTGATGACTGACATCCGCGCCATCCGCAAAAGCACTGTTGCATCGGTATGAACCTTCTATATGAGACTATATGAGAAAAGATTTCTGTTTATCAACACGATCATTTGAAATATAGGCTTTTATGAAGCAACTGAAAAGAATGGCATTAATGTGCTGGATAACTGTAATGTTAATTTCCCTCTCTAGATCAAGACCCTGCTCCCAGGTGATCACCAGCAGGTGCTGAGCAGCTTGCAGTGCCACTTTGAGGACTTCCTGAAGGACAGCAGTGACTCTGAGGTGTTTACAGTGGCCGACTGCACTCAGCTGGAAAAAGAGGTTCTTGCGTGTAGGGAGTACTACGAGGAACTCCTCAAATCTGCGGAAAGAGGCAAGTTACTAAAGGGGCGTTTACACATACAACAATGTGCGGCAACAAAGTGGCCAGAAGTAATTCATTTTTGAAAGCAGGTGATTTCTCGCAACATGAGCAGCAGTGATATTGGGGTGACGTAAACATGCGATGTGGGGGTGTTTATCAAAATTATAGTTGATTAGACCAGACATTTTAAATCTGTCATTATTTATGCACCCTAATGTTGCTACAAACCTATCTTTTTTTAACACAAATGGAGAAATTGAGAATTTCTTTTTTAAAAAAATTGTGAAAAAACTTCTTTCTCAATTTCTCCCTTTGTGTTAAAAAAGAAAGTAAGTCATATAGGGTTATAACAACACAGGAGTGTGTTATATCTGAACTTTCATTTTGGGGTGAACTAATCCTTGAAAGCTAATCAGGTTTAATTTGTTAAACAGAAAAACAAACAAATGTGCACACAACAGATTTTTGCTTGTCTATGGAGCCTCAATGATGTACTCATTTTGAATGTATTTCCCTCTGGTGGTCAACAGAAGAACATGAGGAGTCCGTGTACAACCTCTTCATTTCGGAGGTACGTAACTTCCGCATGTGTGTGGAAGCTAATGAGGAACAACTTATCCGGAAAATCAGAACTCCACTAGATAGAGATGACCTGCAGGTGTGTGTGCTGCGCATCACTGAACAGGAGGTGTGTTTTCCAAATTATTTATAGAAATTCAGTGTACTGTATACTTGTCATTTGGCCTTTCATTATTATTCTTCCTGTAACTACATAATCTATAAACTAAGACCTTTTATCCCTATGGAAAAAATTGATCATGCTTTGCATGCATGAAGATGATTTTCTTAAGAAATGTGAAAATCGATATGTTTGGTCTTTCTCACTCAAATAGAAGAAGAAGGTAGAGTTGGATAGGTTGAAGGAAGATCTGGAGACCCTTAGGGAGAAGTGTGAAGTGTTCCTCAGACAGGCAGCAGCGTCTCCATCTGTCCCCACACTGTCCTCTGAGCTCAGCGTCCTCACCCAGAGCATGAACCAGGTCTACTCCATGTGCTGCATCTACCTCGAGAAGTGAGTGTTTACTTATCTACAAGGACTTATCTAAGGAGATATGGGTTAAAGAGTTAAGAGGAGAATAAATATTGAATAAAGAGATAAAAAAGTTGAAGACGTGGCTTAGTGGTCAGCAATCATGCGGGCTCATACAGGTGCTAGAAAACAACTATATATATATACACACATATATATATATATATATATATATATATACCAATCCACTTTGATGGGTGATGTTTTTAGGGTTTTCACTGCATTTAAAATTATGATTTTTTTTATGCCAATGAAGCAATTTAAATGATATACATCTTGTGTAAATATTCTTCATTACATACCCACTCGCGCGGGTGAACTGCTCTGCACTATCCTACCTCTGGAGCACGCGCTTCAGCCACCCTTACCTCATTATTCACGCATTATCATTATGCGGGCTTCAGGTATAGCGCAAAGCCGATCACATGCTAGATTCAGCAAGGCTTCCCTCGATGTTGCACTGCAGATCACAAATCTTATGAAATCCATCAGAAATTTCACACCGATTGATCTACATTACAAGGAACTCAAACATCTCAAACGACTAGAAAGCCTTAACTTTATAAATTGCACTAAAGAGGAATTGGGGGAAACGACACTGTGGCATGTACCAATATAAATAACAAGACTTATCAATCTACACATCATCACCCTCACTAAAATGCATCACATTTGTTTTACTGTAGTAACACTAAATAGTGTTATGACAGAAATGTTACAGATTCATATTTAATCTATTAGTATTTTGGCTAGTGAAAATAATGAGTGGCTATTGACTTTGGAACACCACTAGTCACTGTGGCTGGTAAGCCAAAAAGGTAATGTTAAGCCCTGTAGGCAATCTAAATTTGACTAGTTATGCTCAGCTCTAAAATATTTAATCGGCTAGAAATTGCTTTTTGCAATGCAATCATAATAAAAATAATCTTCAAAAATGTATGGATATTCATTGGTCAAAAGGTGTGAAAAACCTTGTATAAATGAAACCATTGAAAAAGCACCAAAAAATATTAAAGACAAAAAAAATGAATAAAAATGAGGGCTGTCGATTTAATTTGTTTGTTTAATGCAATTAATTATATGAAAAATAACACTTTAAAAAATGTCCTACCATCAGAACAATTCAAGCTTTATGTACCACCTTGATACTTTTGCAAATGTGTGGCAGCAGATGGCAGTATGTGCTCCAGCCGTGCCGGAAACACTCCTCATCGAACCAGTAAGCAGGCAGCACAGCCAGGGTTCACAAAACGTGTTTTTAAACGTCACATCATGGGACACATCATCCCATAAAATCAGTGCTCATGACTAGAGATGCTGAAAACTAGTGAGAACCAAAGTAAGACACTCCAAAATGAGTACATAGACCAAAAATTAAAAATAGTGCAGAGGGAAGTAGGCCAGTAAAAGGATTATGTTCAATGATATTGAAATAAAACAAACATTATTTAGATTTAAAAGCCACTTTTTGTATTGTCTAAATGCTTGTCTGTTGCCACAATATATATAAATTATTTAATGTTATTAAATAATTATTATACACTACATAAGTTTATTTTGGGGCCTGTCTCATTTATTATTAATATGCAATTTATTTTCGATTAAATAATCAACACATCATGTAATTTTTTATCAATTGTCAGCTCTAATACAAATACTGTTAACACTTTACTATAATGTTCCATTTGTTAACAATAGTAATGCATTAGGTATGTCAATGTATATATATTTTTAAAGCATGTATAAAAACAACAGACTGTTGAGCAATGTGCTTTACAATAATCAAATATAAAACAAGGTACAAAAATAAAGAAAACAAATAAAAGATAAACAAAACAGAAAAGGAACTACAACAGTAAAACTATTAATAATACTAATCAGTATCAAAACTTTTTTGCACCAAATGCCACAGCAAAAAGATGTGTTTTAAGCTGTAGTTTCAAAATGGATAAAGAAGGGGCAGTTCTTATGCACAAGGGCAAGCTTTTTCAAAGTTTTGGGGCAGCTACTGCAGAAGTAGCCCAGTAACCCCATAGCTTTAACCTGGACCTGGGTACAATTAAAATGTTCTGTTCAGAGGACCTAAGAGACCTTGAGAAGCCAATGAAAATAGACTAAAATGGGGCAAATATGATCTCGCTTGCGTGTACCCATCAAGAGGCCTAGCAGCAGAATTCTGAACCATTTGCAAACAAGACAGTGACGACTGGCTGACTCCTATGTAAAGAGAATTACAGTTATCCAGTCGTGTGGAAACAAAGGTGTGAATTACTTTTTCAATATCAATAAAAGAAAGCTAAGGCTTAAGGCTTATTAGGCCAATAATCTCATATTAAAAAAGCTAGATTTGACAACTAAATCGGTTTGTCAAATTTAAGGTTGTTATCAAACAGTACACATAGGTGTCTTAACAACTGGTTTAGAAAAAGTGCCAAAGGGCCTAAATTTGAGGATTCAAGGATTTCAGAGCCCCCAAAACAAACAATCTCAGTTTTACTTTCATTGAGATTTAGAAAGTTCATAGACATCCACGCGTTAATATCATCCAAACAGGCCAGTAAGGATTCTAAAGCACTCTTCATATTTTTTCTCAGTTACAGATATATTTGCGTGTCATATGCATAACAATGAAAAGAGATGCCATGTTTAATTAAAACTGACCATAATGCAACATATACAGCGAAAATAAAATGGGACCAAGAATGGACCCTTGGTGAACCCCACAGGTGAGAGTGGCTGAAGAGGATGATACTTGACCAAGGTTAACTGAAACACTTCTATTGGACAAATATGACCATTTAAGAACAGGTCCCACTGACTGCTCAAGATGGGAGAGAAGGATACCATGATCTGTGGTATCTAATGCTGAACTGAGGTCCAATAACACAAGGAGTCTCCAGAATCAACAGATAATCAGATATCATTAAGAACTTTAAAAGTGCAGACTCTGTGCTGTGCTCTAAACCCAGACTGTAAAACTTCAAAAACAGCATTTGTTTCCAAAAAAACTCTGAGCACAACTTTCTCCAGAACCTTTGAAAGAAAAAGCAGTTTAGAAATTGGTCTAAAATCTGTGTAAACTGCTGGGTCCATGTTTAGTTTAATTAAGAAGAGGCTGTTCTAATGCACGTTTCAAATACGCAGGCACAGACCCTGTTAAAATACAACTTGTCACATTCATTTGATGGAGGACCCAAATGCAGAGGCAATTTCAACAGGATTTATTAAAAAAGAAACAAAATACCAACAAAATCTCTCACGAGGGAGAGGAACAATAAAACATGGTAAAAACTAAAACTAAAATATAAACAAAGACAAGGCTGACCAAAGTTCAGGGACCGACTGGAGACAAAACTAGAATTCATGAAACTCACATGAATCAATTAGGGTTGATTCACACTTTACAAAACAATCTGAACACACTAAAGTTAACAAATGAAACCTTACTATATACTCATACAGCTTCATACAGTACAGTGTAATTGCTTGGCTACTAATGCACCCAATATCCTTCACAAGATATTATAAAGATTATTATAAATAAAGTGTCCATCTTTTATTCTTAGACTGAAGACAGTGAGTTTGGTGGTGAAACACAGTCAGAGCGCTGAAGCTCTGCTCAAACTATATGAAGCCAAGCTGTGTGAGGAGGATACAATCAACGCTAACATCAAATGTATTGATGATGTTATGAGCACTCTTAAGGTAAATAAATCTCATTTTAACTGTGATTATAGTTTAGTCAAGTAACACTTTAACACTTTTAACACATTTTGGTTTTTATTTGTAGCAATGGAGGTCTGAAATTGATGAAAGACGCGAGGTTTTTCATGATTTGGAGGACGAGCTGCAGAAGGCGCGAGTGGTCAGTGAGCGCATGTTCAAAACACACAACGAGCGAGACTTTGACTTAGACTGGCACAAAGAGAAGGCTGACCAGCTCAAAGAGAGGTGGCAGAACATTCACTCTCAAATCGAAAACAGGTAGATTCGGTTGATCTGTTTGCCCTCAGCTAATGTTATGCTGCGGGGTTGAACTAATTTAAATTGTTTTTTCATATTTTATCTTCTTCGATAAATTAATTATGTATTGTATATGATAAGTGGTATTCCTTGTCCAATGTGTTTAGGCTTAGAGATTTGGAAGGCATCAGTAAATCTCTTAAGTACTACAAAGACACATACAACAACCTTGATGAATGGAGCAAAGAAATGGAGGCCAAGCAGCTCATGGCACAAGAGAATCAACCCGAGGACAGCAAGGCTTTGGCCGAGTTCCTGAACCAGCAGAAAGTAAGAAATCTAATTTGTATTCAGCTTTTAAATCTTATTTATTGATTTGTTTTTTTTGCTTAAAATCCTGACATGTGTTTTATTTCTAGGTTCTGGTTGCAGAAATTGAACAAAAACAAAGTAAAATTGAGGAGTGCCAGAAGTATTCAGAGCAGTATGCAGTGGGAGTGAAAGTAAGATAAGATCACATAGAAGTATTCTAACACAACACTTACAAAAAAGTAACATGGTTTTTCCATCTTTTTGGACATGGTACTGTGGTAATGGCAATACAAAGGTATTCTTAATAGTGCCTTGGGGTACCATGTAAATATGATGATATATGCTTATAGGAATCGTCTTGGGTTACTTAACTGTAACCCCTGTTCCCTGTTAAAAGCAGAACGAGATGCTGCGCTAATTTAGCACTTTGGGAACAACTTTAGGTGTGACCAGCTGTGAATATGTGTGCAACACGTCAATGAAATTGACCAGAATTTATAGCCTCTGCTGGTGACATCATTGGATGCACCTGTAGCAGGGCTATACATAGATGTGACACAGGTGCATCGTCAGGTATTTTGTCTGAAGAACAGTCCTGGGGCATCCCAGTGTGGCAATGAAGCGCAGCATCTCGTTCCGCTTTTATCAAGAAACAGGGGATACAGTTAAGTAACCCGAGACATTCCCTGTCAAAAGCTATACTTTGATGCTGCACTGATTTAGCGCTTTGAGAACGAGAGTATCCTCACAGCCGCACTGTGGATGTCCGGACCCCTTACGGTTGTGTAGTTGGGCTCACAAGAGCGCGAGAGATCTCAGACATGAGCTTGTGATGTTGACTCAAGGACATAAGAGGCGAAGCTTGTGCCTCATAGGCCAGGGCAATAGTGTCCCTCACCCAATGCGACATAGTCTGCTTGGTGGCGGCCGTCCCCTGTTGCGGCCCCCATGGCAAACTAATTGTTGCCCTGACTTAAACCACTGGCTAGTGCGGTAGACATAAGTATGAAGGGCACGGACTGGACAAAGTCTGTGAAGTCTTTCCTGCTCCGGCGTTGTAAACGGCGGGGAGCAGAAGGCTTCGAAATTGACCGGATGTACAGTTGAGAAAGGAACCTTAGGCAGGTAGTCAGGATGAGGGTGCAAAATTGCTTTAGCCATTCCTGGGGCAAAATCAACTGTAAGCAGGCTGGCAAGATAGACAGAGCCTGTAGATCCCCAATTCTTTTTAGAGAAGTAATTGCCATAAGAAAAAACAATTTGAGAGTCAGAAGTTATCAGACGCTTACTCTAGAGGTTTGAAGGGGGTCTCAACCAGACCCTCAAGAACTATTGCTAAGTTCCATGAAGAGATCCTGGTCCTAGCAGGAGGTCTCAGTCGCATGGCTCCATGAACGAAGCAAGTGAGCAGAGGATGTCTCCCCAACGGCACCTCGTCAATCAAGGCGTGGCAAGCCGATAGATTATCTCCGAAAACCATACCCTGTTTGGCCAACGCGGCTTACACTATCAGTAAGAGGCAAGACCCTTGCTGGCGAACTCTGGCCAAGACTCCTGGGATCAGAGAAACTGGAGGAAACGCATACAGGCACATTCTGGGCCATGTATGTGCCATCGTGTCCAGACCCAGGGGGGCTGGGTGATTCAGAGAGAAGTAGAGGGGACTGTTGGGAGGCGAAGAGGTCCACTTCCACTCTGTAAAATCTCACCCAGATTTGTTCCACTACCTCGGGGTGGAGTTTCCACTCCCACATCGGTATTTTCTGTCTGGACAGTACCTAGAGTGGGACCCAAAGTGAGTAAACGGGGACAGAACTACATAGAAAGGGTACGAAGCGTGCAGCACGTAACCCTTATCTGCCTTAGGGGACTGGCCCTTGGATGAAATCCCCTGGCTTTGAGCCACAACTGAAAATGTCTCATGTGCAGAAGGCCAAAAGGGATCACCGAGGACGCAGATGCCATGAGACCTAGCATTCGTTGATACTGATGAACAGTGCAACCTTGGCCTAGCCTGACTTTGCTCAGGGTGTTCTGAATGGACCCGATTCGAGCGGGAGACAATTGTGCCCTTATCATGATTGAATTCTATACAACATCCAGATAGGTAATTTCCTGAGTGGGAGAGAGAGCGCTCTTTTTACGTTTAGTCTCAGACCCAGAGAAACCAGATGAGACGATATCCCTGTGCTGAACTGCCAGTTCGTGTGACTCAGCTAGTATCAGCCATCATCTATGTAATTCAGAATGCGGATGCCCCGGAGTCGCAAAGGAGCCAGTGCTGCATCCATGCATTTCGTGAATGTGTGGGGTGATAGGGCTAGGCCGAATGGAAGAACCCAATATTGGAAAGCTTCGCCCCAAAAGCGAACCTCAGGAACTTCCTGTGTTGTGGCAGAATTTCTATATGAAAATATGCATCCATGAGATTGATCGTGACCAACCAATCAGTGGTTGGATTTGAGACACAACCATTTTGACAGTTTGCATCTTGAACTTGAACGCCCTGATTGAGCGATTCAAGCCTCGAAGGTCTAAAATCGGATGCAACCCCCCACCCTTTTGGGAACCAGGAAGTATCTGCTGTAATAACCTGACTCTTTCTCTTGAAGGGGAACATGTTCTATGGCCCCTTTGACCAAGAGATATTGCAGTTCATTCCAAAGTAGACATGCTTGTTCTGGTTTCACGGTAGTAGAGACCACGTCATTGAAATGCGGAGGATGGTGATCGAATTGAATTCTGTAGCCTTTTTCTACTGTTCTTAGAACCCACATAGAAACACCTGGCAGTAGCTTCCGCGCTGCCAGATTCTCTGAGATGGGTATCAATTTTGACACTTCCTGTTGAGGGGATGTCGAGTATTCCGTATCCTGGACTAAGACAGGAAGCAACGGAACACCCAAAAAACTTGGCTTTGTGGGGAGAGTGGGTCTCTTTAGTGATGATGCCGAGCCAGGCGAGAGATAACCCACGAGTGTCTCTTCTACCGGCGGCATCACTGAATACCCCTGTGCCTCGGCACCCACAATAGTTGAATATGTCGACGTCGAGGGCACAAAGAAATGGGAAGTATAAGGTGTCCTCCATGAATGAGAGAGCTTGTCATGGAGGTCATCAAAGAAAGGAAGGGACTGATATAGCATTCCCTTCCTTTTTTTTGGCCACCAGACAGAAATCTGTCTTCTAGTTTGGAGCGTTTGGGGGGGGTCTCTTGTTCGCATGGCCAGTCTAACTGTAGCCTGGCCACAGCCCGAGTAACCACCTCAAGTAATTCCTCAGCCACTTTATTATTGTGCGTGGAATGCTCAGAGGTTCAGCGTCCCCCTCGTGAACCGAAGAGGCGCTGAAGCATGCTTCAGGCTTACGAGATGGATCAGCTGGATCTGGGGAGAGAGCGAGCGATAGGGATGGACCCGTCTCTTGCTCCTCAGCCAGATCTATACGAGAACCCCACTATGAAAGTGGGCACTGGCTCTTGGAAGTAAGCGAGACGAGTGTGAAGCATTTTGACTGTAAACAGACCGCAATGCTCGCACCCACCCCAACGCAAGAGCAGCATGCTCTTCCCCAAACACACAAAACAAAACTGGTGTGTGTCCACTTAAGCCATAGAGCGTAAACATGGGAACACACACCGTTTGCTTTGTTTAGTCATTCTTTTTCTTCTTTTTTTTAAGAAATGAGAAAGAGAAAGGTTTCTGCACACTGCCTAACAATTGTAACTCCTAACACAGGAAAGTAGAAAGTTCTGACAGTCAAAAAGCACAACACACACAGAATAATCTGAAGACAAAAGATCTGATGATTCACCTGTGATGCATCTATTTATATAGCCCTCCTACAGGTGCATCCAATGATGTCACCAGCAGAGGCTATAAATTCTGGTCAATTTCATTGACGTGTTGCACATATATTCACAGCTGTTCCCACCTAAATTTTTTCCCAGAGCGCTAAATCAGCGCAGCATCAAAGTGTAGCTTTTTGACAGGGAACATACAGTATCATAGCATATAGAGAGTACCATGGTATTATAAGTTTATATCAAGGTTTGTAATGTTTGTTTCACTTCTTGAAGGACTATGAGTTACAATTGATGACCTACAGAGCCATGGTTGACTCCCAGCATAAGTCTCCTGTGAAGAGGAGGAAGATGCAGAGTTCCTCTGATGTCATCCAGCAAGAGGTATGAGTGGAAATAGTCATGGAAATACAATCAGTCAAAAAGAGAACTTTAAAACTTAAACTTTCTTTGTTTCCGTCCAAAGTTTATGGATCTTCGTACACGTTACACAGCCCTGGTCACTCTCATGACTCAGTATGTGAAGTTTGCAGGTGAAACCCTGAAGAGAGCAGAAGAGGATGAGGTGACGTTTTTCCCTGTCTTTTATGCTTTATCTAATATAAATGATTAAATGAGAATTCCCGTTTTAACATTAGCATCATGGCTATAATGCTAATTGGTACATTTCTGTATTTTGCTTAGTAACTGTATTACTGCATGTTATTGCTCCTAGCCATGTGTCAGTCACCATGAAGCACAATGACACATGAGAACACAGACTTTCATTACACTTCACGACCACTCAAAACCTTCACTTGTGGTTCTTGCAATGCAAAGTCATTCTAATGCATGGCCATTTATTTCGATACAAAATAGCATGTATTGCTGTATTTTGTATCTTTGTTGGTGACCTTTTTGGGAAGCATGGCCTTGAAAAAAAAGGCTGAAGAGTTCCCGCAAATAAGTGGTGGTGGGCCATTTTTGGTAAGTGGGAAAGAACTGCCTTCTCTCTTTCAAGTGATTGGCAACAAGATGACTGTATCTTTCATTTCAGAGGAGGATGTCATTGGAAAGAGCAAAGTATATGAGCTGGACTAAGTGCATGGAGCTTCAGAAATCTGACAGCGAAGAGGAGATTACCATGCTCCGGCATCAGGTACTGGAACTCGAAACCTCAGTTTTGAACAGGCAAAAGCAGCTGGACATCCTGGGAGCAGATCTTGAGATGCAGAAGAAGTCAATCGAGGACTTGACCTTACAGAAATCAAAGGCTGAGTATGAGGCGCAGAAATACCGTGTTGAACTAGAAGGTGCAATCAAAAGCAAGGGTGCCATTGAGCAGGAGTTGACCGGTGCTCGACAACAGCTCCAGCAATCAGAGGCTATAAAAGTCTCCTTGGAGGAGAGCCTCAGGAACCTTAAAAAGAGCACAGAAGAGGGTACATTAACCCGCAAGAAGCTTGAGGATCATTTACGTCGCAAGGACAGTGACGTACAGGGCCTGGAGGAGCACAGTCGTACTTTGGAGCGAGAACTGAGGGCCAAGGAAGATGCAAAGGCAGAGCTCCTTAGCCAAGTGCGAATCATGGAAATTGATCTGGCCCACCAGTCCGAAGTCAGAATGATGAAAAGCGAAACCTTGTTGGGTTTTACCAAGGAAAGTGCACAACTATCACCTTTTTCAAGTAATTCTCAGATTCTCCATTCTGAATCAGAGGCAGAGGTCCTACAGCGCAAAATGGAGGAGCTTATTATGGGCAAGAAGCGAGACGAGACTGAGATTAAGACGTTGAAGTCTGAAATGAACTCTATTCTTGTCCACAAGACAGTGGCAGAAGATAAGGCTCAACATTTCAAAGAACTCTTAGATGAGGCAAAAAAACGGCTGATGAAGCTTCAAGTGGAAATGGATGCAGATAGGTCTAACATCAGACAGAAGTCAGAGGAGTTAAGGCAAGAATCATCTGAACTAAAAAAATCAGTCTATATGTTTCAAGAGCAAGTCAAGTCCCTTCAAAGAGACAAATCTGCTCTGGAGCAGAGAGTGCTTTTCCATAAAACTGAGGTTGATGGCATTAAAGAACAGTTGAAGGTCAATCAAGGAAAACTTTTACAGAGAACATCCTTTGAACAGGAGAGCTCTCACAAATTGAGGTGCCTGGAAGATGAGTTGTCTTCCAAACAAACTGAAGTAGAGCAGATGACCTTTAAAGTAAATGAACTTAGTAGAAAAAATCAAATGTTAGAAAGTGATACCCGACATCTTAAGGTAAGTATTGAGTCAATCCAGCAAGACAAATTACATGCCGATCAAAAGGTTAAAACCCTGAAAGGTGAGGCAGAGGTTTTGAAGGAGCAACTGCAGAGAGCCAGAGAAGAAACCAGTCTGAAGACAAGAACAGAGAAGGATGCTCAACTCAAGGCCAAGAACCTTGAATTAGAGCTACAGAAATGTTCCTTGCAAGTGACACAGCTTACTAAGAAAGTAGAGGATCTTAAGAAGATTAACATGGACACTGAACGTTTGATAAAAAATGCGAAAGCAGAATTTGATAGAGCAAACATCGAGATCGGCTGTAAGGAACAGCAAATTAATATACTCAAGTCACAGGCAGAAAGTGCAAAATCTCAGATAAAAATAGTTGAAGAGGAACTTCTGATGAAAACACAGATGTCCCATGAGCTTCAAATCAAACTGAAAGATTACAATCAAGAAGAAAAGAAGACAACTGAGTTACAGCAGAAGATCAGATCTCTCACGATGAACATCACCAACTATGAAAAAGATATAAAAAATCTAAAAGCAGTGCTGAGTTCCATGACCACTGAGAGGAATCTGGCTAATCAGAAGATTCAGGAACAAAAAGCAGAGATAAATAACCTGAACATGGCTTTAAAAAAAGCCATAGGGGAATCTCAAAGGGAGTCAAACGAGGGTAAGAAGAATATGTCGAAGGTGAGAGAACTTGAAAATGAGCTTCTAAAATGTAAGCAGACTATAGATAGGATCAGTGGAAGTTCAGAGAAAGCTACAGTAAGCCTAAAACAAGACATCACATCTCTTCAGAAGGACAAACTAGCAGCTGACCAGAAGTTACAGGTTTTAAAGTCTGAATTTGATGAACTCAGTTCCACTCTTAAGAAAACAAAAGATGAGCTGCAGCAAGTGACTGAAGAAAGTAGGTTTAGTCAGTCCAGACTTAAAGAGTTGGAGGCAGAACTCCAAAGAAAAACTTCTATGATACAAGAAATGAGCTCAAGTTCAGATAAATCTGAACTCAATTTAAAACAAGAACTAGTCACCTTTCAAAATGATAGGAGTGCTGCAGAAGAGAAAATCTCAAGTTTAACTCTCCAAATGTCAGAGTTTAAGCAGAAGTTGAAGCAAACCCAAGAAGAGCTTAAACATAAGCAAAATGAAACAGCAGCTGCTGATCTGAAGTCTCAAAAGCTTGAAGAACAATTGGACAACTGTAAGAAAATGCTGGATGATCTAAAAGTTAAACTCAACTTACAAAAGAAAGGATATGAGACTCAACTACAGTTAGTGCAGGCTGAAATGGAGCATAAGCTTTCGCTGCAAGAATCACGCTTGAAGCTCGAGTGTGAAAAGAAATCAAAGGAACACTCGTTTTCTGTGGAAACAGCTGAGAGAGACAACAAGCACCTGTCTCAAGAAATTGAGAAGTTGAAATCTGTCATTTTGAATACAACAAAAGCCAAACAAGAGGCTGAACAACAACTCAGCAAACTGTGCACTCAGATGGACGAATCTGACCGAAAGAGAGGATTTCTTGATCTTGAACTTCTCAAAGCAAAATCAAAGATTTCTGAGTTAGAAACTGAAAAAATTAGGAGGAACTCCAGTATTTTCCAACATGACAATATTCACAAAGACAACTCAAACGAGATGGCAAGGTTAAAGCAAACATTAACAGAGACCGAGCTGAAATTAGAAAACTCTGAAAAAGAAACAAGATCTCTGAAGGAGCAGATTGTTTCATACATCAAAGAAATGAAATTTTTACAAGAGAAGAATCTTAAGCTTGAGGTAGCTGTCAGTTCGGAGCAGAAGCATCTAAAAGAATTTGAGGCTCTTGGACAAACCAATCATCAATGCGTTAAAGACAACGAGCTGGCCAAGCTGAAGACTGAACTTTTACTGACTCGGGACATTGTTGCATCATATGAAGAAACAAAACAGAACCTGGAGGAGGAACTAATGAAAATGAAAACAAGCTCTGAGGTACGACTTCCAATGCATTCACAGTTTTATTAAAAATTCAACATTCTCTAAACATTAAAGGAGAAGTTTGGAAGAAGAAATTGTTTGGATGTTAAAATAATTTGCAGAGATAACTATAAGTAAGCCATTTGCATGGTCCAACATGTCAACTTTTGGTTCAAAAATGGGCATTAGTTTCAGATGAGAAACCTGTAATAAGCTGTTAAGTTGAGAATTGGCTATTTTCTTTCCGAACAATGGTAGAAAGGGCAGAGGGGGGTAGTAGGACTGTTAGGTTCTGTTAACTGTAGCATTGCCAACAGTTCCCTAGTTGGAACATGCCATATTTTGGCTGAAATTAAGTCGGCCAATGTCCCATATTTTCAGACACCAAAGACATTGTGTTCTGTATTGAAGAAGCAAACCCAACCCACATCCCCCACCCAACCCCCATGTCATATGGTGAAACACCTTATTTATGTGCCCTAGTTGGCCACTTCTAGTGGCGCATAAATTCAACAAAATATATAACGGTCAGATAAGAATTTAGTTGTTATGAAATGATCATTTATGTCTACATTGTTTTTAATGTTCATGATCTAATAGCAAAAATAATTTCATTCTTACAGATAGCTACACTGGAGAAGGAAAAAGTGCTGGAGGAGCTGAGAAAGGTCAAACAGGGCAAAACAGAATTAATCAGTGAGAGAAGTCAGGAAAATGTGACCAAGAAAACAGAAAATTGTGCCTCTCTCCAGAATTCTACTCAATTTGAAATGCATAAAAACCAAGTGATGGTTGGAAACAGTCAAATTGAGATGACTGACCATATAGTCAGGAAAAGCTCACTGTCTGATAAAGGATGGCCTGGTAAAAGCCAGACTGTTTCATTCAATATCATTGATTCTGAGTCATCTATAGACATGGCTTCTGACACATCTGTTACAAGCAAATCAAAAGGGCTAAAGATGGATTCCTCTTCCCATAAAATTCAAGGTCTCAAAGGATGGATAAGTATTAAAAAGTTGGTTAAAACCAAAATCATAACCCAGGAAATTGCTCTCAAGTTGCAAACAGGCCTCATCACTATGAAAGAGGTTGAAGCATCACTTGCTCAATTAGTTGGAAAACCAACCTCGATTACTGGTATTTACATGGAGTTTAACAAGAAGAAGCTATCCTTCATAGATGCTGTTGAGAGAGGGCTTATATCGAAAACCTATGCAATTGAGTTTTTGGAAGCACAAGCTGCCACAGGATGCATCGTTAATCCTATCACAGGTGAAGGTCACTCTCCTTCAGACGCAGTTGTGAAAGGTGTCATTCCTGAGGATCTGAAGGACAAAATAACAGATGCTTACAAGGCAGTCATTGGTTATACCCATGCTGGGAAGATTCTTTCAGTGTTTCAAGCTATAGAGGAGAGAATTCTAGACAGACATCGAGGGAAATCAATAATTGAAACTCAAATCGCTACTGGAGGGTTGATTCACCCGTTAATTGGAATTAGGGTGCCCATGGATTGTGCACTAGAACAAGGGCTCATAAATCAAGCCACCCTTCAAAGTCTCTATGATCCAGTGAGCAACCCTAAAGATTTTCACCACCCAGATACTGGGCAGAAGGCATACTATTGTGAACTGCTCAGAATTTGTGTATATGATGTCAACGGTGGAGTATATCTTCTTCCTTTTGACCAGAAACACTACACCATCTCTCCAGCTAGCAATCACAGAGTATCGGTCATCAACACTTCTAATGGGGCAAAAATGTCAGCCTATGAAGCATATAAGGCCAGCCAAATTGACAAGAGAACCTACCTATTTCTTTCCCAACAAGAGAGCGAATGGCAGGAGACAACAATCATGGACTCTAGTAGGAGCCTTCTCCATATACTAACAGACCATAAGAGTGGCCGCCAACTTTGCGTTGAGAATGCTCTAAGTCTAAAAATTCTCCAAACTGAAGAACTCAGTAGCTTCCGCAGTGGTCAGCTCAGTATTTTTGAGCTTGCTGATCTTCTCATTTCTAGAAGAGCAGTATTTAAAGTTCAAAACAGTCCTGTTGCAGGACTGTGGGATGTTTCAATGAAGAGAAGACTCTCTGTTCTCAAAGGACTCCAACAAAACCTTGTTGACAGGCTCACCGCATTGAGGTTGCTAGAAGCACAGGCTTGTACAGGAGGCATCTGTGATTCGGCTTCTGGAGAAAGGGTTTTGATTACTGAAGCACAACGTAGAGGACTCTTGGATGAAGGTTTTGCCAGACAGCTCCAGCAATGTGAGCAAGCCTACTATGGTATCATTCACCCTCAGACTGGAAAGACATTGACAGTGGCTCAGGCAATGCAAGAGAACCTGTTCCCTAAAGATGTTGGAGTAAGGTGTCTTGAGTTTCAGATGGCCACCGGTGGGCTCATAAACCCAGAGAGCCAAGAGAGAGTCTCATTGTATGATGCAATACAGAACTGTTTGATTGATAACGCAACTGCAACACATCTTCAGAATGACCATTCCCATACCAAATGTATTACTTGCCCCAAAACCAAGAAAAAAATGTCTTTCAAGGAAGCTCTAGAAAGATGTGTCTTTGACAGCCATACTGGGTTCCTCCTTCTTGAGGCAACAAAGTCCCATAGCACTGGCAATACTTCATCTTTCCAATACTTCTGGACCTATCGAAACATCTGATATGATTCTAGACAGTGTCTATCTGAAATAAGGCCATATTTTTGGTAACATTTTTATAAGGAAAACATGACCTGTATATTTACTGCCCTTTGTAGTGGGGCATTATGTATAGAGAAGTTATATATAGAGTATATTTTCATCCTGAAATAGATCAAGATCACAGTGGTGAAAATGGGTATTTTTTAAATATGGGATTTGTTTCTATTGTAAAATATTGTTTTAAAATGTCTCATATCTTATGTGATTCATTTTTGGCATTTTGTTGCCAAGCATCATTCAACATAAAATGGCTAGGAGCTTAATAAACTACTCATTCATTAGTGTATATGTCATCCAAATATAGAGTTTGTTGTGCTACTGATAACAAATGTTTGACGTTGTTTTCTAATCCACCCGCAATTTCTTTACAATGAATGTAGAGGTCTGTTGAGGATGAGAAGAAAGAGCATGGCGATAAGGTTAACAAGTTATTGAACTGGATGTCCAGTAAGAATACAAACCTGAACAAAGATGGGAAGTCTCCGAGTGATTGTAAACCCAGCTATGAGAGCTCTAGTAAGCCCCAGGTAAACAAATCAATATACCCATTGGTTTTTTCCCCCAATGTTTTTAACAGGTGCCCAGCTTTGGTTCTTGCAGGAAACTTTATCGGAGGCTGTTTGTACTTCATCAGTTTATCAGTGAACTGTTGAACACATCAAAACCTATACAGATTTACTTTTATGTTCAATCTATGAATAAATATTATTATTGTGTTTCTCTTTATAAGTTTTATTGTTTACGTACCTGGAATTCTTTTTTATTATCCTTCCATGTTTTATCATAAAACATATGTATCCTAAAAGGGTCTATACTTTCATTACAAACTGGGAAAAATATAATCTCAGTCAACACTATTTTGTTAGATTATGTCACAAGTGAATTACACAAGCAGTAATCATGACGGTGGACATCAGGGCCAGCAGTCATCTTTTACTGCCACAAGATGGACAGTAATCCCAGTCCCATGATAATGTAATCCACAAGCACACAAACAGTTCTGTCTGAGCAGTGCATGTACAGTGTGATAAACTGTACAATAACTGCACTGGACACAACATGACCAAGAGTGAAAAGAGTACTCTATTTATATATATAGTGTGTGTGTGTGTAGAGTAAATGTATCTGTACTGAAAACTACTTAAGAGTAAAACATTGCTAATTTAGAAGTACTCAAGGGTTGTGAGGAGTGAGTATTGAGTTTCGAATGAATGCTATGTCCCCGTTTATATGTACACTGTACACTGCAATCTAAAAATGTAGCATACATACAATATTGTAATTCACATTCCGTTTAATGGCTGTTTGTCAGAAAAATGAAAAATATAGGTATCCTCCAACAGTTTTATTTTTGACTTTTTTAATACAGTTTTATTTTTAACTTTTTTAATACAAAGTCAATAAATTTTTTTTTGCACCGAAGTCTTTCTTTTCAATATACATTCGATAAACTGCTTTAATTTTGATTAATATTTTTTCTGTAAAAAAAATAAATGTCAGAATTAAGTAGCTGTCAATGATAAACACTACAATTATCTTCTTGCAAAAGAATACAGGTAGACATGGTTACAGAGTTATTTTAAGTACACTGATCACCATTTTAAATCGCAATGTGTGAAAAAACATCAAAACAATTTCATATGTAAGGTCTAAATGACCCTTAATGCCCAAAGAGCAAGTTATTTTTGCACCATTTTTTAATGTTCTAAACAATGCAAATAATGAAGAATCATTTTTTATTTTTTATTTTTTTAATCATTAAATCAACATGGCGTGCCACGTCCCGCACACTAGTGGGAGTTTAGAGTTTAGACGAGTAGTTTAGAAATAAAAACATAGCCCATCAAATCTGGAACATTCAGCAAGAAAACCAGATTGAACGTAGCAATCAGGAAGTAATCAATAGTCCAAATCCAAGAATGGACTAGTCATACAGTAAATGTATGTCATACAGAGGCACAAAAACTAGATATGCCATGTATGCAAATGGAAGGAGCTATATGAAGGCGTTCATGTGGTTGAAATGGATGCTTGAGCAACTTTTTTGGTGAAATACATAGGAAGCAGATTTAAAATCCAGGAGCTTGTTATTTCGCTGTCAATTTGCAGTCACAAATATGTGATGCTCCACTGATGGGGACTTAATTAATTGTCAATTAATTAAAAAAGTAAATGAGACGCTACATATGAAGCAGTTTACCTCACCTAAAGCGCTGATATAGGCAGAGAGAGCTAACAGAGTTACATTGCAGTTCCATAATACATTGTATATCACTAACATTGTCTATCTCACACAGCAGCCCAATATTATCAGTGAAAGATAATTAACAGGCTATGTTATACTGAAGATAAACATAATATAGAAAGAAAAATGTCTCTTTAAATTAGAGGTATAATTCTTCAATGCTGATGTCTCGACTGGCTTAGACAAGGAAAGCTGACATGACACGAGCATGCAGTTACCCTTCTTCATTTTCATTGCCAAAAGCCCTTTTGAGGTGTGGCCGTCCAGGTGTTGTACTGCTTGAGGCATCCTCCACAGTACCCCCCCACCTCCATGATTAATAACAGAAGTTGGTGCCAGATCTATTGCTTCTGTTTAAGTTTTTATGTATGGTCAGGATTTACAGGACTGATTATTCTCTACCTAGCCGTTGATGGATTCAAAAATTTAAAACAGGGATGTATCAAACACAGATAGAGGGAAATAGTGGAGTAAAAGTAGTTACAGCACTTAAAATTTACTTAAGTAAAAGTATACAATTTTAAACTACTTAATTAAGTACAGTTCCTGGAAAAACACTTTGTAATCATTAACATTCTGTGGTGGGTGTAGAATTATTTTGCCCTGTTTTATCTCTACACTTCATCAAACATGTACTAAACAAATCACACAGCACTCATGCTGGAGTGCTGCCCATGAAGTATGTTCAGTGGTAAATGTGCTGCCAACAGACCCAAATCAGAGAACACTTTATATGTCATAGAAAATAAACCCAAATTAGACAGTGGTGTCAGAAAGACCATTCATCCATCTGTGCTGTCACATTCCTAATGTAACAGGTCCTTCTCCATGTACACTACCAGTTAAAAGTTTGGACACACATACTAATTCTTTAATATTATCATTCATAATAGTAATATATATATATATATTTAAAGTACATTAAATAACCTTTCAACCGTATGTGCTAAAATCATGAGGTTGGTGTCTATGGCTTCTGTGGGTCATGATGATTTCAACGATACCAATTTGTCCCATATCAACTATACTGTCCCTCCACCAAATGGAAATATATTACAAAATGATATATCTTTTAAATACATTGTTGGATTTCAAATAAAATGTATATGCATCATTGATAGCATGTCCTGATGATACTTGAGCAAAAGGTTTCAAAATACATCATGACTTGTTTGTTCTTTCTTTCTGTTGTGTTTGATATCAGCACAGCACCATTTTAAATATATTTTTATTCAAAACCTGCTGACTCTCAGCTTTATATGTCTCTTTAGCTCATGTGAATCTTTTCTGTTTCTGTCACTTTTTTTGGTGACTTGTGAAGTAGTGTGGGGTTGCTTTGTATGTCATATTCTTGTAATGTGTTGTGCTTACTGTGGTGTAATGTTTGCCATATCTGAGATTTTGGAATTCTGTTTACTGAACGTTTGCTGGGCTTTTCTCCAAGCACATTTTTATTTTCCTCTTTGTTGAAAAGTTACATGAATATACTGTAAAGTTGATCGTGTTAACTGCTGTGCTCTGCTGTGATTCATCTAAGCTTGGAATGTCCCTTTGTTTAACAGTAATTATGTGTAGTGTCGTGGATAGCACATTAAACTCTAAAATGGAAAGTCATGGGTCAAAATCAAATCCATCCTGGTTGACGTGAGCTATGTTTTCTCTGTGAGATTTTTGGGTTGTGTTTAGTGTTCTGCTGAGGGTGCCATGTTGGTGCTTGGCCCATAATGGCTGCTTGCAGCTATATTTAATATATTTATATTATTATTATTCTCTTCAATGGGTTTCTATGGCAACCCATAGAACCATTCAAAGGGAAAATTATGACATTCGGCACACTGATAGGGGTGGTTATGGATAGCCCCATACCAAAAAAGGCTATTTGATCACAATGCCCAGCAGATTTGTTAGTCTATTTAACCACAATGCTATTCATAGGCAACATTAGCTTAGCATATGCATCATCAACATCATGTCGTGAGGATAACTGAGAAGTTTGAAGACAGCACCACTCATATTTAAAAAAATATATCTACACTTGTGTGATGACTTTAACTTTAGGATCCGTCTTTGCCAATAATGTCAACTGAGTGGCGTAGTGTGCTAAAGCTCTGGGTTATAGTTTGAAAGGTTCTGGGTTTGAATCTCTGTAAGTCACTTTGTAAAAGGTTCTGATGTCCTGGTGATTTTTGTATTGGCTTAATTAATGGTTGCTGGGCTGTTCCACAATCAAATTCTGAATTTGATCTCTGTTGAAAAGTTACATGAATACAAAGTCAATTACATTGACTGTTCTGCTTGGCTGTAAAAAAAATTCTTAGCATAGTATGTTCCTCTTGGTGACTTTTAACCCAGCAGCTGAATGGAGCAGTGGTTAGAACCATGAAATATCAAACAGAAGAGTACCTCTCCAGACAAAAATTTATAAATAAATAGATTTTTTTTAATTACCCAAGCTTTTTGTTTACTTAAACTTACAAATATGATATGAATAATGTAATATCTAATTGTCTAACATTTATCTGATTCCAAATGGTTGTACTGTACGTATATGTAGGATGAAGTGGTTTTAGAAGTGCAGTCAATTTACCATAAGCCCTTTTACTATACCATGCAAGTAAATCATTAATGACTTGTCCTGTTTTATGATAGATGTCAATGGAAGAGATGGTGACAAAGAAGGAACAAATTGCAGAAGCATTGAGAACAACTCAACTGATGCTAACCAAACACAGTGACAAGTATGTCATAATGTAGACAAAGTCTGTCTTGTACTGTGTGTGATAGAAATGCTTCAGTTTGATTATATATACTTAATATCTCCTCTTTAAAGGCTTTGCATGCTTATGCATAAAATGGGTTTGATTTATCTATCTAAAACGTTGTTTCTTTTGTCAGAATGACTGAGGAAGAAAAGCAAGAAACAAAAGATCAGCTCAAATCTCTTCATCAGGCCTACAGCGAGATCTCTCAGCAGTGTGCAGAGGCAGCTTCTTCTGATGATCAGGTGAGATTCAGATATTCTGCCATTTTCCAGTCCAATGTACATGGTGTTTATATATGTTTATTGAGTGTGAAATATACTCTTTCTCCAACTGCATGACTAACCTTTATTTTCACAGCTTGAAACTTCTAGCATGGTATGACAGTTTCAAAAAGTCTCAGCCACTCTAACTTTTTAATGCTACCACCACAAAGACTTTAAAAATTTCACTCAGGGGAAAATTATCTTCTCTTTTTCTTTAAAACCACCATGATAAACTAAGTATGCTGTAAACATACATTGCATGTCAGCCAGCCACTTTCTTTCTTCACAGCAAACCCAGAAGACATTTTTCCATGTCTACATAGGATTCACAACATTGCAAATAATAACAATGCTCGGTGTGTTTTCTCTAACTGTGTTGTGCAAAATACTAAGAGTTCTGTTCACAGATGCATGTAAGCTTTTATTGCGTGCCATTTCTCTTGCTGTTGAGACTATTTTGCACTGTTGCGAATGAACTAGTACAATCCGTAGACTTGACTGATGGGTGAGTATGTTTTAATGTATTTGAAATCAAAATTGAAATCAAAATTGTAACTTTTGATTTGTTTTGCATTTTTAAAGATCTTGATTTCTTTTATCGTTTTGCCAGGGACTGCAAGTCATTGAAGGCATTCTGGATGTTGAAAGCGGAGCTGTCATGTCTGTGTGCTTCTCTGTACAGAATGGCCTCATTGATCAGAACACAGGGCTTAGTCTTCTTGAGGCCCAGCTTGTAACCACCGGACTCATTTCACCTGAACAGCACTTGTTTATGAACTTGGACGACGCCTTCAAGAACAAAATTGTGGATGAAGCAATGTTCAAGCAACTGCATGACTTAAATGAGGCTAATAAATGTCTTCAGAACCCACAATTTGCTTTGCAACCATTACCGGTTATGAAAGCCCTGAACAATGGGGCTATATCCAAGCAAATTACTATAAAGATCATTGAAATCCAGCTAGCGACTGGAGGGCTAAGACTCTCATACACTGGGGATGTCCTTAATCTGGAGAGCGCTTTCCAACTTGGCCTGATAACCCAGCCACTCTTTCTAGAGATATTGGAGAGGAAGAACACTTGGAAGGACTTGATTGACCCCAACACTGCAGAAAAAGTCTCACTTAGCCAGCTTGTGCAGAGGAGCCAGATCCATGAACCAACACGACTTAGACTGTTTCCAGTAAAGCGAGGAAGAGATGGGACCATATCCATGACATCTGGGAGAGAGATTAGCATCTTGACAGCCATGAATGAAGGCTACATTGATACAGAGACCATGTTTCGGCTGCTGAGCACACAGTTGTTTGCAGGAGGCCTAGTTGATCCCAATACAGGCCAAAAACTAACTGTTGAGGAGGCTCTATCTAAGCATCTGATTGATCAGGACACTGCGAGTAGGATACTGAGCCACCAGGCCCAAAATGGTGGCATTGTTAATCCCTGTAATGGGGCAAGACTTACAGTTGATGAGGCTGTACAGTGTGATTTAATAAGCTCCAGTAGTGCATTGTTGGTTCTAGAGAGACAGAAAGCCCTCACGGGTCTCCTTTGGCCTGATGCTGGTGTAATCCTCAATTTCTCAACCTCTCTTCAGCAAGAAATGATCACAGAGAAACTGGCATCTGCACTGCTGCATAATCGACAGAAGATAACAGCCTTTTACATACCTGAAAACTCTGAGGTAGTTGATGTTGACACTGCCAAGGAGAAAAACATGATTAACACGTTTACCAAAGAGTTGCTAAAGACGATAGAAATTCCAGATGTGTTCCCCAACATTGATGATCTAAATGACAGATTTTCATCTTGGCTGCTCATGCGGGACCTAGAAATTGAAGGATCTCATATGCCCAGAGAAAACATAAAGAGGGATAAAAGCAGCATACATGCCCCATCTTCCTCTGAGGCAAGGCAGTTTTTTATTTCATACCTCATGATGAATAGCTATATGGACCCAAATTCAAGTCAAAGGCTCTTAATCTTTGATGGGCAGTTAAACAAAATGGCTAAATTATTCTCAGAAGCATCAGAATCAGAATGTGCAGATGGGATAAGTCCATCTTATATGAATAATCCTTCAGATGAGTCACCACTGAGCGAGAACATTCCTGACACTGAGAATGATTGTCTTATGGCCAGCTTTGGTGCTTTGGGGGAATTGCAAATATTTGAACCTTTGGAGAAAATAATGGAAGAAGAGGTTGTGGTAGAGGATGCTAATGGATTGAGAAATTACCTAGAGCCTACCTTACCCTCTGAAACATGTGTTAGCCCTTTAGCAACAGATAAAGAATGTAATACTTTCCTAAGAAACAGCAAAGGTATGACTATCATTGAAATGAACAAAGTGCCTATGGATTCTACTTGTTCATACACTGACAATTGCCAAGCAGACAAAACTGGCATAGCATCACCTCAGCCATCAGAAGCAATGCAGTTACCACCAACAGCCTTTTCTATATCAGCAACTGGAACAGCAAAAAGTTTGTGTTCGATAGAAGAGGATCCTAAATGTTATAATGCCATTGAAGACTCAGAAAAAGACCAAGAAAGACATCGAACCTTACTTTTTTTGTCCAGTGAAACAAACAGCAGTACAGAAATTACCTCTGAATACCCACCTTATGAGGTTGTGAGGGATGACAAACTTGAGAAAGACTACGCCATCCATCTTCTTAGGGCACAACTAGGGGAAGGAGGGATTTTAGATGTCACTTCTGGAAAACGGTATGACCTTGAAGCTGCTCTCGACAAAGGCCTTATTGATAAAGAAACTGCTTTAGAAGTACTTGTATTACAGCTTCGAGAGCCCAGTTTGAAAGATAACGAAAGTGCTACAATATCAGTTTTGAAAAAGTCTGTCAATAAAGGCTGTATATCAAGGAAGTTAGCCTTACAAATCATGGAAAAGCAGAATCAGCTGGGTGGTTTCTATGACTCAGCAGTTGGAAAAAATATTAGCGTTTGTGAGGCTTTAGAGACGGGTCTGATTACTGATGATATTAGCAGAAGTGTTCTCTATTCAGAGCCAACCAGGAAGGTCATCATTGATAGAGAGGGAAAGTGTGTGCATAGTGTCTCTAATGCCCACCAACTGCAAATGTTGGATGATGAAGAAGCTGAGAGAATGTTGCTTTCACTGCAGGACAAAAGGGTAGCCATTACAGTGTTTGATATTGCTGATGAGCAGCTCAGACAAACAGGTCCAAGAAACTCGAGATCAGATGAAGCCATGCAGGTAGCTACAGATTTGGCATGTATGAATAAAGGTCAGGATCTCACAGTCCCCACCATGACCATTTGTGATATTCCATGTAAAGTTATTTCAACAGAGGACAATGTGATTGATAAAGTTGCAAAGACTCATGAAATAGAGCAAGATTTTGCTGTACAATGTGGTAAATTCAAGACTGTGTGTCCCAAAAGTGAGCTTGAAACTGTAGATGAAGGAGAAGGACATTTCACTTTGGATGAAAATGAGACAAAAATGCAGAATAAGAATGATGATGCTTTTGTCACTGAGGTATCTTTTGAAACTGAAAGTACTTCATCATGTGTCAGGCAGGCTGCAAACCTTGAAACTACAGTAATTAAGGTCAATAGCACTGTACAAAGTGACTCATGTCCATCACAAAGTGATGTCTGCACTGATGAAAGAAAATCAGAGAGTGTTTTCAATGCTGAGCAGGACCCCAACAGGTTCAAAAAGGAGTCTGAATATACATCTGCTAACAAAGGGCTTTCTGAGAGCTTGAGTACTTTGCTTCCAGTGGTAGCAAATGTTGCACCAATTAGAACACTTGCACAAGAACAGTCACACTTGCCTTTATTTGAAGCACAGGCCCTGTCAGCAATGGAAACTGAAACAGAAGTTAATTTAAAAACTGATTGTCAGCTTACATTAGCTCAAAATTTGCAAACCCAAAAGGAGGAAATACCATCTCAAAACAAACCATTATGTAAAGCTGAGCACTCCAATAATTTAAGTAAGGAGCCAGCTAATTTTGACAAGAATACAAATGAGTTTAGTAAAGACAATATTGTAAATAAGGGTGTGGTTAAGCATGAGGACCGTACAGAAAAAGTCAAGAGCTTGGAAATGTTCGAAAGTACATCTATGACGAAATCTGAGTCCAGAGTGGTCTGTATTGAAAGCAATATTGACAGTGAGGTAGAACAGAAGGCTGACAATAAAAGCTCTATAGGTTCTCAAGGATCTGAGAGCATACTTGAACTCAACCCAAAAGATTCAACTGAATTAACAGTACACTTTGAGCCAATACCACTTGAGATTGTAACTGATACCAGTCAAGCTGATTCCAGTGGAGGTATGCATAATGTACAACACCCAACTGGGCAAGGCATTTTGTGTAATCATATTGCACCAAATGCCACTGCAGTTGAAGCTGAACCAGACTTTAAAAGTGCTAATTATTATAAACATGGAAAAGACTTGGTTGAAGCTGTGGAACCAGCTTCAGACATCACCACTGATAATTGTTCAGAGGAGACGTTCACAGAATCAATCGAATTGCAGTCTGCCCCCAAGCAACCACATGTTTCTTTTAGACCCATGATTGATCAGGACATGGAACAAGGTTCAGATATCTTCAAACAGCCTCAAGGTGGAGATAACGAAGTTGCTGAAGATGCAAATCGGGAAGTCCATCAATTACTTCAGCAGGCCTGGACCGAAGGGATAAACATTCCAAATGTAATGGGCAATGGTGATTTTAAGTTTCTCTTAAATGAATTAGTCCAAAACAAGCTGGAAGGTGCAAGTGTGGATGAAACGCAAAGACAAAAATGTCAAGCTGTTGATAACATTATCGAAATGATTCAGCAACACTCTACATACTGTGCTGCCAATCAACCCAACTCAAATGACAAAAGCAAGGCTCCAGATATCCTCTTGGATTTGAAAAAGCATGAAAGACTTAGTCCAGAGTTAAAAGAGGGACAGGAGTGTCCATCTGATGAGAGTAATCATGAATCTAAGCATGAGTTTGATGTTGAATTGAAACAATCTCAGTTCCTGAAGGTGATTCAGGGGATCTCCATGAGCAGGGATCAGGCAGTGCTCAAGGAAGTGGGTAGGGACTTAAGAAGACTCGTGGCAGACACTGCTTTGAGAGGTGAAAACATGGAAGCTAAAAGCATTGCTGGTGAGACCACAGATGATTCAGTTGCAGATGATGTCTTCCAGTCTGCCGACTCTAATAACCAGGTCTCTAAGGCAGATGATCCAAACTCAAAGCAAATGGATGGAGTCAATATCAATCCTAGGGTAAGTCATGCTACTACTCTCATCCCTGAAGATGACAGTGATTCTAGTTTATAATCCTCGATCAACCTTCCTGTTGGTCCTGGAACAACATTCTTTTGAACTAATCCAATTTTAGGGTCAGGTTTAGGGTTAGGTTTAGGAGTAAGATTTGGGTTTGAACAACATTCCGATCAACTAATCATTGCCCTTTAATCTTAGTGGTAGTTAATGGTTAGGGTAAAGCAGGGGTTGGCAACCTATGGCACGCGTGTCAGCATTGGCACACGGAGGGGTAATATATAATATAATTTGTAATGAAAAATAAACGACTAAATTCGAAAAATGCAAAAAGGAAACATTTTCACAAGTGGACTCAAATTTCAGATACAATCACATACATGTGCATGATTTGTTTTGGGGGGGTAAAGGTTAGGGTAACGCCTATGTTTGTTTGACAGGAATGTTTTCCAGGACCAACACAAGATATCCCACTTGGCAGAGTCATTGCCACATAACTCTGAATTAGATGATGATTTGCAGATGCATGTTTTTACTAGTGTATTTATCCACATTTTACAGAGATATTCCACGCAGAATTACTTGGAATGTGTTGGCAGACTTCAGGATCATTGTGATACTCTTGAAGATATAAGAAGTGTCTTGCTGACCAAGGGTCCATTAGCAGAAGATATCGAGGGTTTGCATTGTCAGCTAGAGGAAGCTCAGGTTTGTCACTTGTAAAATATAGGGTCATTTCCTTCTTTGTTGACCTCAGAAATTCTCTTGACCTTTTGGCCTCCCATGCTGCAAATTGTTTCTGATATTTTTACCTGGTCTGCATGGTTACATTATTCTATTCTATTGCTATTCGTCTTTTTCTTCCGGTCTTCTTCACAATTTTAGCATTTTTTCCAACTAATACACCTCCTCTGTTTCTAGTCTTTGGAAGCACAGCTTGCTGTTCTCTCTGACATGCTTACAGCAGATTTAAGCATAGCAGAGCAACTTCTGAATTCTGCTGATGAACTTATCCCCACACAAATCCACCAAGATTTGGCTACAGTCTGTATTGATTTACAGAATACTTTCACAGATGTTTGCCACTTGTCAGTGGAGAGAAGTAATGCTATTCTACTAGCCATTGAAGCAGTGAAGGTCAGTGAATATTCATGACCACAATTTGTGTTAAGTACTAGAACACAGTCTAATAATGAAGATTATGTTGAAGGTTAAGATTGTTTCACACCTGTTCAAATATGTGTTACAGATGCATTTGGAAACCTTATATCAGAATTGGCTTAGCTCCCTTGATAAGATCTCAGCTAGTTTGCAAGACAGTTATGAGAGGGTGTCTAAGCTTGAAATACTGAATGTTGATGATCTAGAAAGAATGAAGGACAAGAATCAGCAAATTAAGGTAAGTTGTATTTTTGGTTGTTTAGTTTCAGAAATACAAGGCTTTGGGGGCTTGGGTAGCTCATCGAGCAATGACTTTGACTGCCACTCCTGGAGTCACAAGTTCGAACTCAGGGTGTGGTGAGTGTAGGGCTGAAACGATTAGTCGACGTTATCAACAACGTCGACAAAAAGATTTCTGACAAATTTTTCGTTGTCGCACCTGACTGAGCAGAGGAAGAAAACACATGTACAGATGCACTCTAAACTTTCCAAACAACTCCTTTAAAACCAACATACATTTACATTAGCAGCTATACTGCAGAAGAAAAAACTGTTATTGGAGAATGTTGAATATAATATTGAATATTTAAATATTAAAAAATATCAAAACATCCTTAAAACAAGATACATTTACCTGAGAAGCAACATATCAGATATTTAGACTTGCTTTTAGAGAATATGTGGAAAACAAGACAAAAGCTCACGTTTTCTTGAATTTTTACTTAATTAAACGTATTAAGAATTCAGTAAATGTCATTTAGAGATATTTTTAAAATATGATTTTGTCCTCTATTGTTAGTAAGCACGTTTAATACTACCTTTTAAGTCGAGTTACAAGGTGAATAATCGGTTAAAACTAATGATTAATCATTGCAATAATCAAGTGAATAGTTGAATAATCGTTCTAATAATCGTTTGATTAGTTGATTATCAAAATAATCGTTAGTTGCAGCCCTAGGTGAGTGACTCCAGCCAGGCCTTCTAAAGAACCAAATTGGCCCGGTTGCTTGAGAGGGTAGAATCACAAAAGTGACCCTCCTCTTGGTCATGATCAGGGGTAAAAAGAGTACTGAAAAATAATACTCAAGTAAAAGTACTGTTACTTCTTTAAAAATGTAATTTGAGTAGAGTAAAAGTACCTGTCCTGTCCACTACTCAAGTAAGAGTAAAAGAGTAGCTCATTTAAAATTACTCATGAGTAGTGTGTATTGAGTACTGAGTTGCGAAAGCTATTCCCCATTATAATAAAAACTCACATTTTTGGAGCGTCAAACTTTTGGCACCTCTTCACTTGTATTGTATGGGCCTACAGAGCTGAATTATTCTTCTAAAATATTTGTTTGTGTTCAGCAGAAGAAAGAAAGTCAAACACATCTGGGATGGCATTAGGGCGAGTACATGATGAGAGAATTGTCATTTTTGAGTGAACTATTCCTTTAAGTAGCACATGAGGGGTCACACAGTCCTCCTTTTGAGATACAATGTTCCACATTGATTTAGTTCTTGTATCTTTTAAGCCCAGAAATAGTTGTGTTCTCATTCTAATCTAATGCATGATGCACAAACGTTTGTGACTAGTGGAATATTCTGCTGAAGGTTGACACTTTTCTATCTTTATAAAGGCTATGCATAATTATAAATTATTTTATCATCTCTACTTTCCTGGTTATTTATTATATAAATTAACACTCTCTATGTTATGTATACCCTGTCTTGTTTTTTCGTTGCCCTTTGTTTGTCATTTTTGTCACTTTTGTAGCTCCTTAGTTTTCACTTTTGGCACCCTTGTAACTCCATAGTCTTGTTTTCCCTCGTGTTCACCGTTCATTGTTTTCACCTGCCCTTGTTAATTTGTCATTTGCTTCTGTTAATCACCTTGTCATCTAGTTTGTGTTCTGGTTGTTCATTGGCCCCTTTGTCTCACATTCTTGTATTTAAACCCTGTCTGTTTGTTCAGTCTCTGTCAGTCGTTGTTTGTTAATGGAGGTATGTGTTCCCTGCCTGAGTTCTCTGTTCCCTGCCTGAGTTCTCTGTTCCCTGCCTGAGTTCTCTGTTCCCTGCCTGAGTTCTCTGTTCCCTGCCTGAGTTCTCTGTTCCCTGCCTGAGTTCTCTGTTCCCTGCCTGAGTTCTCTGTTTGTGTTCATCGTGTTTAGTTTTCAGTTTTATGTTTTATTTCCCTATTGAGGGTTGTTCCTTTGTGTTTACTTGTTTGTTTATTTAATAAATTCTTAACTGCATTTGGATCCGCATCTCCTCGTCTGCCTCTCTGCTCAAGTGTTACACTCTACACCAGGGGTCGATATAATTAAAAAACTAAAATATTATTAAAAATGTCACTGTTTTATTCTATTACATTAATACTTTTAAAGCTACTCAAGTTATTCGGCCAAAAGTAATGAGTGTTTTTCTCGTTTCCTTGTTAATGTTGTTTGATTAATATCCTTTATATGACATACTAGACAGTGCTCAATTCGGTTACATGCACACTTCAAGTCCAACATACATACGCTTTTTGACCCACTGTTTACATTTACTTTAGACCAAACTGACTGCATTTACATTAAATCCTCATCAAGTCGGGCATCGGCCGTCTTATTATTTCTAATTATGAGGTGTATTTGATCATTTAGGTGCGTACCTGCATTAGTGCTCTCGGAACACACATGCATGTAAAGCACACAAACATTAGCCGCCTGTCAATCAAACAGCATACAGCTACAGACGTAATCTTTTATCAATCTTTTATATTTTATCTAGATCAATCAACCAGTGGTTGTCTTGCTATCGCAATCGATGTAATGAACACCCCTGTTTTAGATGTGGAATATAGGCTAAGAATAGAAAACTACAGAAAGATTATCATTGATATCGCAGACATTTTTTCTTTTTTTTCAGATAAACATCAAGATTGTTTTATCTCCCAGCCCTATTGATAACATTGCATTAATCTCTCACAGCAGCCCAATAATCTCAGTGAGAGATAATTAAATTACAGGCAATGTTCTAGACACACAGAATCTAATAAACAGAAATATGAAATTTACCTCAATATGTTTCTTCAAATTAGAGGCAGGATTAATGCTGATATTTGGCTTGAGCAAGCTAAACTCACATGACACAATTTTTTTACTGCGAAAATCCATTTCAGGTGTTGAAATGCTGTTTGAGGCATAGTCCACATCATAACAGTTGGCACCAGATCTGCAGCTGCCGTTCAAGTTTCTATGCATGTTTTGATTTGACAGGAGTCATGAGACACTCTGTTGCCAATCATGTTGACAGATAAAATAAAATCAGGACAGGGAAGTAGCAAACACAGACAGATGGAAAATAGCACTTTAAATATACAGTTACAGCACTTAAAATTTACTCAAGTAAAAGTACACCATTTTAAACTACTTAAAAAAGTACAATTTCTTGGAATTTTCTTACTATACACCCCTGGTCATGATACAGTGGTTGTTGCTATCAGTGCGGCACTTGTTATGTTGTATGCAGAGATCGCGGTGAACAGTGTGAGCCTCCACACGCGTTAAGTCTCCGCGGTAACGCTTCCAGCAAGCCAGCACATTTTCAGAAGCGGAGGAAACTGAGATTTGTTCTGAAAAAGTCAGCCCACGCTTCTTGGTGACCAAATGCTCCACCACAAGGACTTAGTGAGCAAAGGGGAAAAAAGAGATACAAGGCTTTGTATACAGCTTGATAGTCACATCATCATATGCTATTCAGCAATCGCATTGCATGGGGTCACTCAACAGTTTACTTTTATTTTTGATTGTTCCTTATTCAGGACATAGAGAAGGAGTTATCAGGAACCCGACATATCATGGAAGATGCCACTTTTGCTATCCAAAACTTTATTTCTGAGCACACTCAGTTCCTGAGTCCAGCTCACAGCAGACACATACTTAGGGCTCTCAGCATGACCCAGAGATCCTTCAAAGAGCTCATGGACAAAGTGTTAACTCAGAGACAAATTCTGGAGGAGTACATGGAGATCCGTCAATATGAGACTCAGCAGCAGGTCTGAACGAGACAACATCAGCTGCTGACATTAATTTACTTCTGAATTTGTTTATTTGATAGCGTATTTTGATATGAAGTGTTGGTTCGAGTTGAGAAAATGTTAATGTTAAAATTGTTGTACCACGAGTGCCACAAAACAGAATTTCAGTCCTTTTGTTTGAATGACCCAGACAGAATAATATTGACTCAACCGATGATGTAAGTTTGGGGTGGCACTGCCTGTTTGCCAATTTTTTCAAAATTCAGTTTGGTGTCGCTACTCATGTGGATATACATACTTAACTTTTAACCTCAAAAGGTACTGAGATTAAGTGAGTAGTATTCATGTGATTCAAACATGGCAGCCCCCATGAGGGACCCTCTCCATGTAGGATAAACCATATTTTATAAGGTTTCTGATATGTCTGGAGTCTTAATCTTATGTCACTGCTCATGATTTTATACATATACTGTATTTCAAAATTACAATTAGTTGATTAGAGAGTAAAACTTTTTTATTGAGGAAAGAAATACTGAGCGCATCTTTAAAATGAGTTTTATAATGATATTTTAGAAAATGTAAGATTTATGAATGAAATTTTGGGTGTGTGTTCAAAAAATGTTTTGCTGTTATCGCATGACTTTTACTAAACACAACACAGAAAAGCCATGGCTTGACTGTCAAAAACCTTCTGATCGTGTTTGCCTTTTTCAGGATGCCTGAATCCATTCAGCTCTCACTAGAGGACCAAAGATTTTTCAATCTTCTGTGTGGGAATGCTTTCCAACAACTAAAGGCAGCACTAACCCAACTAAGCAGAATATATCTCTGTATATGTCTCACCATTTCCGAAACCTACCCTGTGAATGGCTGGCATGTTTACAGCATACTCAGTCACTATTAATTGCTAAATGCTTATCAATTGTGTGTTTCTGCTCTATAGTTAATGCTTTTTTTTCAATAGAAGACTTGTCTTTATGTGGTAGGCTGCTGTGGATAAGCAGAGAGAGTTCTCAGAGAAGCTTCAGGAGCTGTTTGATGATCTAACACAGACAGAGAACCGGCTCATTGGCCACCAGCAGCAGGCAGTCAGTGCAAATACTGTGGGAGATGTCCAGCAGTACCAACAAGAGCATCAGGTAAATGTCCAACGTGGTGACACTTTATATTTCTTTCTAAAGTTATTAGACTTGTTTGCTAAAGCTTTTAATCCTCCTTCTTCTGCTGAAAACTGTGGTGTCACGTATTCCCTGTTTTTAGTAGACTTTTAAGCTGAAATTCTTGTTTATTTCCCCATTGCTGTTTCCTGTTAGTTTTGTAGTCCTTTGTAGTTTTATTTAATGATTGGTTTTCCCTGATTTTTTCCCCATGTGTTTCTTGTTTCCAACCATCTAAACGAATACATTATGTTGTATTCATTACGCCAAATAATGCACTTTAATATCAGTTGTATGTAAATAATGTATGTAAAATGTGTAATACATTATAATCCTTCATGGTTATGGAGTGTAATGCATTCTATTTGGTTTTTGCAATTAATCATATGTTTTTTGTTTAGGTATTTAAGTTTTAAGTTTTATTTAAAATAGAAACTAAAAGAGAGTTTCTCTCTGTATTGGTTCATCAGGCTTTACAGAAAGACCTGCAGGCTAATGCCAGTGCTCTAAATGAAGTCATCAGCAGCACAAAGAAGTTTCTGGAGGAGAACCACAGTAAACTCACTCCAGAGCAGATATTAGCTCTTGAGAACAAACTGGAGGAACTGAAGAGCAAGTCAAATACACTTAACCAGAGGGCAGAAGAGTCCAAAAAAGATATCGACAAGGTGTTAACAAGTGCTATCAAGCAAGAGACTGAGAAGGTAGGTGAAATATAAACTTTTAAAAAACCTATTCATTTTCTCCATGGCAATGTATTTTCTTCATTAGCAATTATGGATAAACCTTTTAAGACAGACCAACCATGAGCTCTCAAATCGTTAATTCATTGCCATGTTGCTAGGTTGGTTGGTTTTATGGCCCTATGCAGAAATTCCTCTGGAGAAAATGAATGGGAAAAATACTTTCACAAACAAGACAACCACCACCAGAACCACTGTTGTGCTCTATTGGAAATATACACTCACTGAGCACTTAATAGGAACACTATACTAATAATACTGGGTAGGGCCTAATTTTCTTTTTTTAAATTGACTGACAAAGGTGCTGGAAACATTCCTTTGAGATTCTGGTCCATACTGACTTGATTGCATCACGCAATTTCTGCAGATTTGTCAGCCGCACATTCATCTCCCATTCTACTACATCCCAAAGGTGTTCATTCGGATTCAGATCCAGTTACTGGGAACTCATTGTCATGTTCATGAAACCAGTTTGAGATGACTTTTGATTTGTGACATGGTGCATTATCATGTCACAAGTCAAATTGTTGCCATTAGAAAATGGGAAATTTGTGGCCACGAAGGGATGCACATGGGCAGTAACTATCCTCAAATAGGCTGTGGCATTCAAGTGATGACTGATTGGTATTCAAGGGCCCAAAGTGTGCCAAGAAAACATTCCCCACACCATTAAACCACCACGACCAGCCTGGACTGTTGGCACAAGGCAGGTTGGGTTGGTTCATAGATTCATGCTGTTGACGCCAAATTTTAACACTACCATATGTGTACCTAAGCAGAAATTGAGATTCATCAGGCCAGGCTACGCTTTTTCCAGTCTTCAATTGCCCAGTTTTGGTTAGCCCGTGCACACTGCATCCTCAGCTTTCTGTTCTTGGCTGACAGAAGTGAAGCCCAATGTGGTCTCCTGCTGTTGTAGCCCATCAACCTCAAGGTTCGACGTGTTGTGCATTCTGAGATGATGTTCTTCTCACTACAATTGTACAGAGTGGTTATCTGAGTTATCATAGCATTTCTGTCAGCTCGAACCATTGTGACCATTTTCCGTTAACCGCTCCCACTTTTGCCACCATTCTGAGTCAATTCTAGAGACTGTTGTGTGTGAAAATCCCAGGAGAACAACAGTTACAGAAAACCTCAATCAGCCCGTCTGGCACCAAAAATCTTTTTTTTTTTCCCCAATCTGATGGTTGATGTGAACATTAACTGAAGCTCCTAACCTTAATCTGCTTTGTTGTATACACTGCACTGCTGCCACATGATTGGCTGATTAGATAATCACATGAATAAGAAGGTGTACAGTGTACCTAATAAAGTGTTTAGTGTGTGTATAATAACTTAGTTTTATTCTGGTTTATTTGATTTCCTGTAAATCATAGATGTTTTTTCTTCTACGTGTGCAATGATACAGGTTGCAGCTGTTGAGCAACTTGAAGAGAGTAAAAACAAGATCGAGGGTCTTCTAGACTGGATTTCCAACATTGGCAAAGAAAAAGAGATGGGTGAAATACAGAAGGATCAGATGATAAAACAGAATGGGAACCTGTTGGAGAACACATCTATGAAGAGAATCATTGGAGAGGAGGATGATCCAAATGGAAATGCTTTGGACTCTACAGATAACACACCTCTACACAGTGCTGAAGAACAAGACAGTAAATCCCTGGATCTGGACAAGCAGTATGACAGGGTTCAAGTATGTACTTGATTAAATATTAAGACTCAATTGTCTCACCTAAAAGTGTTTTATCCTATTGAATGTTGCTTTAGATAAATACTGTCACTTTGGATAAAAGCACCCGCTAAATGACTAGATTTTAGGCATGTCTCCTTTGTCCTCATTAAGTGTTATGTGTATTATGTGCATTATCATTTAAGTTAATGTATATATTAGCATTATATTACCCATCTTCCACCTTGTTCTTTAGATATCGTCATCAACTATTAAAAATACAGATGTCAGTCGACCATTTCTGACTAAATTTGAATGTGATTTCACTTAGTCCATTTTTGGTAAAACAACCGCCATGTCAATTATCTGCCATAAAGAATCAATATCGTCTACAACTTTCTATATCTGTCCATCCCTAATTATACTGTAGACCCTGAATGTTTTGAAAGGATGTTTCGAAAATGGACATTCTGCAAATATTACGAGACATTTGACCAGTGACAAATTTAAGTGCAATGCAATTCATTTACCATAATTCTATATCTCGTAGGCCCACCACCGGGAAATCTTGTCCCAGCAGCAGGACCTGATCATTGCCACTCAGTCAGCACAAGCTTTACTCGACAAACAGGCTCAAGTCCTGTCACCCGCTGAGAAAGAGAAACTACAGAGAAACATTAAAGAGCTGAAGGGCCGCTACGAGGCGTCGCTCACCCAGGCTGAGCAGCAGATGAAGCAGCTCCACAGCGTTCAGGAGGAGCTTCAGAAGTTCCAGGGTGATTGTGAGGAGTTTGAGACGTGGCTCCAGCAGGCCCAGGGGCAGGTGGACAAGCTAGGGACGCCCACTGTGGGTCTGGATTCCTTGAATAGTAATCTACAGAGACAGAAGAGCTTCTCTGAGGATGTCATCTCTCATAAAGGAGACCTGCGCTTCATCACCATCTCAGGGCAGAAGGTGTTGGACGCCGCGAAGGTCTGTATGCGCGCTGAATCTGGAGGAACGGACAGCCTGCCTGCGGTGGACATGACTGGGACCTGTGCTGCAGTGAAAGACAAGATGGACTCTACTGCTGCTCGCTACAGAGCTTTGCACACAGAGGTAGTGTCACTTTAATAACTTTTACTGTATTTGGAATTTATGCGTAAATATTGCAAAGCCTGTCAAGAACAGTTTTCTGGGTCAGTGTTCACCCTAAACTTGTTGCAATCAAAAAAAAAAAATATATATATTGCATTTTTGCATAAAGAAAATTATGGCTATTTTAAGGATCATTAAGATTTTCGATATTCTTAGCACATGTTCTCCTCTTGATTCTCATTATCAAAATGAGTCCAGATATTTTAATTTTGAGTATGCTTGTGCATTGTATCTGTACACATATTTCAGAAATTGAAATGATGACAAAAAAAAATATTCACGATATTATCGCAAGTTATTTTTTTTGCTGGTGATATAAAATTATGCAGTATCGTGAATATACCAATGGTTTTTTTGGCCACTATGTTTCACTCATTTCATGATCCTTCAGTGCTGCAAAATTATTAAATAACATAACAATTTCAGTATTGTCATTTGTGATTATGAAACCGCAAAAAATCTCATGAACACATGGTCTGTGTGAACAGGTGACACGCTGTTGTGTTTGCGTGTGTGGGGATTATGATACTCTCTTTTAAGCGGTATACAAAGGTAAAACGTACACAATATCACAGAAAAGGAGGAGGTGAAAGCTTTTCACCAGATTTGTAGTGACCAACATTGCAAACTGTTAAATACACACTGGACTTCCTGTGATCTGCCAAAATAAAAGCTCCAGGTGAAGGTGAAGTTAATATGACAGCACTTTCAGATTTTCGCCAAAATAAATGATAATACATTACTATTGTACAAAACACATATAATCCTCATAATAGCAGTAATAATAATACTAATAATTCAGCGTTATATTGTATCAAAATATAATTCAACTGGGCTCCAAGAAGTGTGTGAAATTTTTGCACCTTGTTTATTCCCAAAAAATGTTTCAGTAAAAATATATTGCTTGAAGTAAATATTGCTTTTTATTACTGTATAGTTGTACTGGTGCATCTTAATGAAAAAAAATATTAAATCTAATTCTTTGTTGTGTTAATTTAGTGAAAAACGTGCCTTCGTTATTTTTACAATTTTAGTTCATGCGTTAAACATTTAAAATTGATTTGACTGCAATGGCTGTTTGGATGAAATGATGCTTCCTCTGATTAAAAACAAACAAACAAAAGTTTTAATGCCATTTCAGAACAAACATCAAGATATTATTTTAACAGCCACATCGCACTGCCCTAAATTATTATTAGGGATGTTCGGGTCATTTAAATACCACATAGTTTTTGACAAAGTCACAAAGTTTGGTTCCTGTACAAGACTAGCGAAACGAACATTATTATTATTATTTTATTTTATGTTTTCAGATTTTTAGAAGAAATTATATGTGATATAACCATTTTTATAAAAATAATTTTACATCTTTTGCATCAATTGTGGCTTTACACATGATATTAAGCAGATATTTTTGCACAATTGTTTTTCTTAAAAATACTTCACTTACTTTTATGCTCTTTCCCATACTCTCGCACACACTTTTTTTTTTGTCTCAAAATGGGACTGAATCTTACACACACACACACACACACACACAGAGAATGGAAAAAACAGATGTAACAAACATAAAAAATAAACTATATCAAAGGAAAAACTGTCTAAAGAGAGGTGTGGCAAGAGCAAAACTTCAAGCATACATAGTCTGAATAAGGGTTGATGGAAGAAAGGTTTTTCTTCCACATTTTACTCTGCTGTCCTCTGTGTATTTTAAAATGCTAAAGAAGTTCTGAATTGTTTATTGAAAAAAGAAAACTGACATCATACTTAATTTATATTGATTAAAACAGTTGGATTATGAATGTTTTATAAACTTAAAACTGACCCGAAAATGCAAAAGGTGTATGCAAATATTATATTCAATTGGAGGGTTAAAACAGTTTTTATTAGAGGTACTTGAGTTAGAGGTACTGGTTGTCCCCCCACTTTCATCAGCCATTTGTGTTTCCATAAATATACACATGATGAAATATACAGTACAGAGGATAGTCAACATATTCAACAACTGGCCGTGGGTGGGAGTGTTGCGCTACTGTAGGTGTAGGCGTGCAAACTGGGGGTGTATTGTATGTAGATGAAGTGGCGCAAAGCGCATTTTATTTTAACAAGAATTTGGTCAGTGGTAAGACATTTCAATACCACCTCTTAACTCAACGCAAGTTCAGTTCCCGCATTTGTCCTTGACGATCACTGTTGAAGCTGTTTGTTGAATCAAAACAATTATGAGATTTGAGATTTTTCTAGACGTCATGGTTTATTTTTTCAACTATTATTGTTATTATTATATTTAAGTCACTGCAAAAGGGGCCGGTGGAAGAAGGAGAGAGTAAAATGTTTGGATTTGGTATGCTTTTTAACCATTTCGTTATTTTGATTCGATTTTCATTTCGTTTGAAGTGTAAATTCAATGTAGAAATATTTTTTGTTTAATATTTTCGTGTTTCAGTAAATGAATTAACGGAACCTATCCATGCATATAAAAAGGAATGTGTCCCATTTAACAAGGACACTGAATATGTAAATCCAGATTTTATTCTTCCAATTCAGTGCATACAGTCCATTTACACTGCCAACTTCTTATGAATGTGCTGTCTTTGATTATGTCACTGGTGCTTGACAGTGGACTGTGTAATAGGACGGAGACGGTCCTGGAGAAGAACCTCTAATGACACGATTAGTGCCTTGCGCGGGCGATTTTGCCAAACCCACTTGTGCCTTGTTAGCGCACGCTTACACGAAAATACCAAATTTTTATGGCCATGCCCATTGACATTACACTTATTAGTTAAGGCATTGCACTGCGCTTAACACTTATACACTTAAAATAAAGCCCATACAGTAGAATTACGAGAATGGGTCAAAGTGGTTCGCATGATGTTGTGCCCTAAGTGGATACAAATATTCTTTTAAAAATCCGTCCACTGTGGATATCATGCATCAATGTGTTAAAATATCATAAAGTAGTCTTGGGCTGCTTTTAATTATCCCGATTTAATTGTATCTGGACAATTTTTTTTGCAAAATTCTCCTGTGTATCTGTATGTTTTTTTTTTTTATTCATTTGAATTATCATTGAGAAATAATATTTTGGAAAGACGAGAAATGAAGCACTTACTGATTCCAACCAACAGATGGCAGCATTTGTCTAGACATGTTTCTGATTCATGTTCAGCTGAATTATGCAGTTCTTAAAGTTCCTAATGCCTATTTTTAGGACCATTAATATACATGAAATAAAGACATGATTTTCATGACACTTAAGCACATTTTCCCAACCATTAATGTTTTACGTCCTCATTAGTCTCAATGATGATGCAATGTTGTTTTTTAAAAATGTTTTAATTTTTAATATTTTAATTGACTGTACATTTAAGGTTTGAGGTTGTCTGAACTTGTTGTATTTTTCAGTGCAATCAGCTTGGAAACAACCTCAGAGACGTGGTGGACAAGTACAGGAAGTATGAAGATGCCAGTGGAGCTCTGGTGAAGTGGCTCAATGATTCTGAAGAAGAGTCAAGAAGACAGCAGTCTGAACCCATCGCTGGAGAGCCACAGACATTACAGAGACAGCTGGAGGAGACCAAGGCATGACACATGCATCATCATTAAATCAGAACTGATGTTTTGTGGCTTTTAGTCCATATGTGTTTGCTTTGAGGCAATGTATGCTACTGTAATCCTAAAAGTAAACAAAATAAACTTTAAGCAGATTTACCCGTCACTCGTCCGGGAGAACGTACCAAAAATATTGATGGCTCATCTTGTTTGCAGGGGTATATAAAAATGTTGTACCACCTGCTTCTGACTAGCAACAGGAAACTTGTACTCTAGCAAATCATGGTCCACAACTGTGATGAAAACTAAAGGCTATGGCTAATTACAAAAAAGTGACAAGGCATTTGTTATGTCCCGTCCCCAACTTCCAGTTTCAACTGAAAATATGCCAAAACAGGAAAGAAAACTAAACCCGTCAAGCCATTTAATTGGGGTCTATAAAGGTGCACTCAATACCTTTTTTGTTTGTGTCATCTTGGACGTACACTGTCACCTAGCGGTTTGGATGTAGCATTGTTTAAAATCAATAGTTTTCAGTTTCAGATGTCGTTGTAGACATTTCATATTCACAGTCTGTCATGATTACTTTAATCAATTAATGAAAGTGTCAAATAACAGGACATTTACTGAGATTAAGTGAGTAGTATTCAGCTGGTCATGTGATTCTAACATGGCCGCCCCCATGTATGGACCCTCTCCATGTAGAATAAAACAGCTTTTATAAGGTTACTGATATGACTGGAGTTGTCATCTTATGTGAGTAATGATTTCCTACATATAATGCAAAATTACAATACATTTCTATAGGACTTTTTCAGTGAGGATAAAATGATTAACTGCACCTTTAAGGAGGTCAAGTGCTGTTTTCAAACACACTCTTTTTATAACTTTCACACACTGCGCACTCTCCATATACAGCGTTCTCACTCAATTTCAAATAACATCTATTTATAGGCCTTAAAACATGCTGTGTTCAAGACACAAATAACTCCGCACAGATTTAATCAGATCTGCTTGTGGCATATTGGAGCTAGTTTGGCTTGCGAATGAGAAAACAGAAGCAGACAATGTAATTTACCCTTGAATAGATTACATCTCCCATGATGCACTCTTGAGCACTTTTGGTTTAGAAGAGAGAACATGTATTCATGTTTCATTATCGTTCTTCATATAGACATATTTTAAGACAGTCATCTGACCTTGTACATGATCTTATTGTAAACACAATAACCTTGTTTCAACATCAGTGTCGTGTCGTATTGAGATATAGATTGATGCTGTGCTTTTGTGATGATCAGACTATTGACTGCACTCTCAGATATTATAAAAAAAGTCAATCCTATTAAACTTTGTTCTCTTCCAGAGTCTTCAGGGTCAGACAACAGCCCGACAGGTTGCAGTGGATACACTGAAAAAAACAGCTGATGCTCTGGTCACTGCAGAGGGTGACCTGCTGGCCAATACTGAAGAGATTCAAGAGACTGTGGGTGAGTCAAGACAAGTGAATCTCACAAAAACATGTCCAGTTCACATTTCACCACAGAATATATAAAAACAATGAATACAATGATCTGTCATTCACTCCTGTTTAAAAAGCATCTCTTTTCTGTTATTGTAGCTAGTAACGCAAGACTTTTAAGATATCTTTAATAAGCATTTTCACCAGTAATTCCATTGCTGATATTATGAATTAGCATTTAACTAGCAAAAATGGAATTATAGATATCTATAATTCATGTGTCGAAAGGTCTTGCGATAGCTGCAGACAATTCATTGCTTTCAAAGAGGTCATTGTCTTTAGCTTTACCACAATTCAAATGTACAGCATTATAGACAAGACCAGCATTTTTTGCTTTTACATGTTTGGTCCCACTTCATATTAGGTGTCTTTAACTACTATGTACATGTATTAACATACATTCAATACAATGTACTTAATGTGCAAGATTCACATTTGCTGCTATTAAGGTTGAGGCACAGGCAGGTTTAGGGGGTTAGGGTAAGGGTTGGGGTTAGGTTAACAGTGTTACTACAGATGTAATTAAATGCAGGTACTTTAAATATAAGTACAATGCAACAGCATGTATGGACATAATTAGTACATTGTAGCAAATGCTTAAGTGCAAAGTAGTTAAAGACACTTTTTTCTTTAAATATATGTATTATGTATCTACTGTTATGACTGTAGTCCAATGGGTGCATTTCATAAACGAGAGAAGGCACTTGATAGAAGAAACTATTTATTTATTTTTGGTCAAGTGTCATAAAAATGAATTAACATACTACAGAAAAATAGATAATTCAGTGTGGCAGAAGTTAGCAAAAATGCTATAACTCATAGTGACTTCAAGAAAGCTGTTAGACATCTTTTTTAAGTAATCAGGTTTATGTTTCTATTTTGCAGATGACATCACAGAGAGATATGAGAACTTGTCTCGATCAGTGAGTGATCGCAATGAGAAGCTGCAGGTGACACTGACTCGCTCTCTGAGCGTGCAGGACGGGCTGGATGAGATGATGAGCTGGATTCAGTCGGTGGAGGAGAGATTGAAAGAGACAACACACTTGCCACTTGACACAAACTGCATTACACATGCACTCAGCAAAGAGGCAGTATGTCCCATTGACCTTTTATCCAATGTAAAGACAATGAATAACTATGCAGCAAAAGCATACAGACAGTGGCTGTAATGCACAATTAAATGACATCAAATGAATCATCCCATAAATGAATCATCATTAGCTCACCCTCATGACACTCTGAAAACAAATGACTTCTTTCCATACAACACATACGAAGGGTTGAAGAATGTTTTCCATATAACATATAGGTTTGGTATATAGGTATATAATATACAGGTTTGAAATATCATGAGGGTAAATGATGACAATTGTAGGCTAACTAAGGTCTATTCAGGGTTCAGTACAAGTTAAGCTCAATTGACAGCATTTATAGCATAATATTGATTACCACAAACATTTCTTTTGACTTGTCCCTACTTTTCTTTAAAAAAAAAATAAGCAAAAAATTGAGGCACTTACAATGGAAGTGAATGGGGGCCAATCTGTAAACGTTAAAATACTCACTGTTTCAAAAGTATATCCACAAGACATAAACAATATGTGTGTGAAAATTATTTTACTGTGATAAAATCACTCACTTTTCTCATTAAAGTTACTGTATAGCCAATTTTACCATTTGTAAATTGCCATGGCGATGTAATGTCAACAAACCCTAAAACCCTAAAATGACTGTAAAAATTATGATTTAAACAACTTTACAGCTCAAATAATAAGTTTTAACAGAAGTGCTTTTATATAGAATCCTTTATTTTGGTCACACATTATACACAGTTTTTTTTTTGCATATATACAGTGAAATGTATTAGTTTTCACATATCCCAGCTAAGCTGGGGTCAGAGTGCAGGGTCAGCCATGATACGGCACCCCTGGAGCAGATAGGGTTAAGGGCCTTGCTCAAGGGCCCAACAGTGGCATCTTGGTGGTGCTGGGCCTTGAACCCCCAACCTTCTGGTCAGTAACCCAGAGCCTCAACCACTGAGCCACAAATATACAAATATAAGCATCACATTTCTGCCTTTAAACCCTCCAAATACCGCCCCCATTCACTTCCATTGTAAGTGCATCACTGTAACCTCCATTTATGCTTTTTTTAAAGAAAAATAGGGTATTTTTTTTTAAAGAAAAATCAAATGTTGATTTGTGGTAATCTACATTGTCACAAAAGTTGTCGATTGAGCTTAACTTGTATTGAACTTGGAATAGTCCTTTAAAACTCTAGTTTATAGTGTTCAAATGTTCTCTCACTTTACCTCAGGCTCTGGAGCAGGACATGTCCAGCAGGCAGAGCAGCATTGCTGCCATGAAGTCAAAGGTTGAGAAGTTTGCGGAGAGTGCTGATGCAGCAGCCACTGCTCTGCTGCAGGGTAAGATGGAGAGTCTGTCTCAGCGCTTCACTGACGCCTCTGAACAGCACACGAAGAAGGTCTCTCAGATGGAGCAGCTCAGAGAGAAGGTGGAGCAGTTTGAAAAGACATCTGAAAAGGTTCATCAGTTTGTGGTGAAGAGCTCGCAGGCTTTATCAGAGACAGATGGACCAGGAAAGAACGTCATTGAGCTCTCGGAGCTCATCCAGGTATGATATCATCTCAGCAAGCAATTAAAACAGATCTGTTCCAAAAATCTTCTGCGCTGCCTTACAAGACAGTAGTTTAAGAGAAGAGAAGTCTCAGTGAAAAAAGATTGTCCAAGATAGTGGATGAGGCGAGAGAAATGTTGTATATACTGATGAGCCAAAACATTATGACCACCTGCCTAATATGCTGTTGGTCCTCTGCGTGCTGCCAAAACAGCGCCGACCCTCCGAGGCATGGACTCTACAAGACCCCTGAATGTGTCCTGTGATAACTGGCACTAAGACATTAACTGCACATCCCAAAGATGCTCATTCAGATTGAGATCTGGGGAATTTGGAGGCCAGGACAACACCTTGAACTCTTTAACATGTTCCTCAAACCATTCCCCTACAATGTGTGGAGTGTGGCAGGGGCATTATCCTGCTGAAAGAGGCCACTGCAATCAGGGAATACCATTGCCATGAAGGGGTGTACCTGGTCTGCAACGATGTTTAGGTAGGTGGCATGTCAAAATGATGTCCACGTGAATGGCTGGACCCAGGGTTTCCCAGCAGAACATTGCCCAGAGTATCACACTCCATCCACCGGCTTGAAATTTTTCCAAAGTGCACAGTGCTCCAAGGTCAAGTTCTGACACTTGCATGCCCATTGTAGCCGCTTTCGATGGTGGACAGGGGTCATCATGGACACTCTGACCGGTTTGCTGCTATGCAGCCCCATACGAAGCAGGATGCAATGCACTAGGAGTTGATACATTCCTCCCGTAACTATCATTAAAATGTTCATTTCAGAGATGATCTGACCCAGTCTGGCCATAACAATTTGGCCCTTGTCAAAGTCGCTCTGGTCTTTAAACCTGCCCATTTCTCCTGCATTCAACCAGGGTTGCCAACTCTCACGCATCTGGCGTGACACGCATTCAGCCTCACCGTGAGATTGAGGCTGAATGCGTGAGTGTCACGGCAGATGCGTGAGAGTTGGCAACCCTGATTCAACACATTGACTACGAGAACTGATTGTTCTCTTACCATCTAATCTACCCAGACGTTGTTAGGAGATTGTCCGCTTCACCTGTGAGTGGTCATAATGTGTTGGCTCATCTGTGTCTTTCATTCAAAACCAAAAAGGATTATATTCTACCCTGTAATTGTGTTTGTGTTGTTTGTGTGTGCTAGTATTAAATTGTTAACTTAGCAACATGTGCTAATGCCACTCTCTATTAAAATAAGTCTGACATAGCCAGACTTTGATTAACAACATAAAGCCTGGTCCAGTTTGTGGACTATTAGATTTGTACATTAATTTTTAAGACATGTCACACGTCTCAAGTCGGAAATAAAATTCAGAAGCAAACAAGCCAAACCAAATAAACAGTGTACAATGGACAAAGCTCTTGTCTTCCGTACAGCATGTAAACATACAGTAAGTGAATACACCTGAATCACTTTTACAGAACTTTAATGTAGAGGTGCATATGAGAGGTTTTGTGTGGGTGCATGTATGTGGTATGTGCAATTGGCTTGTTTATGTAATTCTATAATATGATTTTTTTACAATTAATTCTACCTGTCAAAACTCAAAACAAACAATCTGCCATTTAAAAAGGCAATCTAACAAAACATTCAGCAAAATTCTTCATTTTTGTTAAAAGTCACATGTCAGGAATTCATGAACAAGTTTTAGGTAAAAATGCTTTAGTCATTGTTCCCCTTCTGTCGCTCTCTCCACGTTGTGTCAGAGAAGCGACACTAGGGGTCTCTCTTGAGCGCCGCTATTCACCTCTGAACTATGAAAAAAGGCCAATGAGAGTTGGCAACCAGTATTTGCATGTCCCGCCCCCGGACATACGGGTATTTAAGCGGCGCAAATACGGGAGTTCATTCAGAAAATTTACAACCGTAAGCAAGCCACTCCAGCCGCCCCCCGCGACGCTCCTTCTTCCCACGGGATTGAGGACGATGCGGCTGGTGATGGAGGCGATTCGGGGATGGCAGCGGGTGCAGCTCCGCCGGTACGCCCCTCGGACCACCCGCGCCCGGCACGCTCGTTGACTCCCGTCCCCGCTCGAGGTGGCGGCGACTCGCCTCACAGCCAGTCTGCCTACCCTCTTGCGATGGAAGCAGATGAGTTCGCCGTGACATCGGAGGGCGTGGGCTCTGATGCTGAGGACTCCTCTGGGCTGCCGCCTTCGGGCTTGCACGCCCAGGAAGAGGCCAACGCACAGATGTCCGATATGCTTTCCCGGGCAGCCAACAGCGTGGGCTTGGATTGGAACCCTCCATCCTCCCCACAGCCATCACGGCTGGACGACTGGTTCTTGGGTGTTGGGCGCCGCTCACAACCCCCCGGTTCCTTTCTTCCTGGAGGTGCATGATGAGCTGACGTCTTCGTGGAGAGCACCCCTCTCCACTCGTCGCACCGCCACTTGCTCATCCACCCTCGCCACCCTCGACGGAGGAACGCGCCACGGGTACACAGAGATTCCCCAGGTGGATAGGGCTGTTGCGCTCCACCTATGCCCCGGAAGCGCTACCACCTGGCGGGGTCGCCCTGTACTCCCTTCCCGGTCCTGTAGAGCAACATCCTCGCTCACCGCGAAGGCCTACAGCGCTACCGGACGCGCCGCTTCCGCCCTGCTTGCCATGGCTCTCCTACAGGTCCACCAAGCCAAGGCACTGCGAAACATGCACAGGGGTGGCCCTGATCCCGACACGCTGCAGGAACTGCGCTCAGCGACCGACCTCACCCTAAGAGCGACGAAGGTCACAGCGCAGGCGCTCGGGCAGGCGATGGCCACACTGGTGGTCCAGGAATGTCAGCAATGCGTCAATTCTGTGGCCAGAAGACCTTCTGCTCCGCCCCAACCCGGGCCCAGCTCTCAGCCCCGGCGTCGAGCAAACCGCGGGAAGCGTACGCCCCCTGTCTCATGGACCCCTTCGAGGACCCGGAAGGCTCCCAAGCGCTTCTGAGACAGCAGACCCAGAGTGCAAGAAGTTAGCTCCGGAGGTGGTAAGACCGTTCCATACCCCGGTGGAGGGCCGGGAGGAGAATCTTTTATTTTTTCATTTGCCTCACCCCCTAACAGGGGCTGCGGTACCCAAATTCTCAATAAAAGAGCTATTTCCTTTACCTCTTGGTCACATGGCCCACAAAAGCCGTTCTCACGGCACTCTGCTTTCAGGCCTCAACAGTCCCGGCTTCCTGGACGCGGTGTCCCTGCCCTCAGCCCCACTACTGTTCCCCGGCCAGCCGGTTCAGACAAGTCCAGAGGACGCCAGCATCAGACCTCCTCCTCAGTCACGAACCCATCCCCCGCCGGGTGTGTGGAACAAGGTAAGTGCTTTGAGTTTATTCTCAGCACCAGAGCCTCGGGACGCTACAGTGCCTCCCGATGCCGCGTTACCTGTTCTGCACCGCTGCAAAGCCCCGCCGGGTACTTCCAAAATACTCATCCCCTTGGTGCCCCTAGCATGGAGCTTAGAGGCGTGGCTTTCACTGCCCAGCCCGTCACGCTGGCTGCACCGGACCATTCCACTCGGTTACGCAATTCAGTTTGCCAGGTCTCCGCCCCCCTTCGTGGCCGTTTATTTCTCCGCAGTGCACGGCGAACATGCCCACTCCCTGCGCGAAGAAATCGCCTCCCTTCTAATCAAGGACGCGATAGAGCCTGTCCCTCCGACCGAAACGAAGAAGGGTTTCTACAGACCTTACTTCGTTGTACCCAAGAAAGGCAGCGGTGTGCGACCGATCTTGGACCTACGAGTTTTCAATCGGACCTTGTCCAAACTCCCGTTCAAAATGCTCACCCAGAAACAAATTCTCTCTGGCGTCCGGCATCTAGATTGGTTCGCAGCGGTAGACCTGAAGGACACGTACTTCCACGTCTCAATTCGCCCTCGACATCGACCCTTCCTATGGTTCGTGTTCGACAGCCAGGCGTATTAGTACAAAGTCCTCCCCTTCGGCCTGTCTCTGTCCCCTCGCGTCTTCACGAAGGTCGCAGAGGCGGCTCTTGCCGCGCTACGAGGAGCTGGCATACGCATACTCAACTACCTCGACGATTGGCTCATTCTGGCCTCCTCGCAGGAATTACTATGCACACACAGAGACCAGGTGCTCGAGCACCTCGGCCGTTTAGGGTTTCAGGTCAACTGGGAGAAGGGCAAGCTCACCCCGGTCCAGAGCATCTCTTTTCTCGGTTTGGAGTTAGACTCAGTCTCAATGACAGCACGTCTCTCCAACGAGCGTGCTCAGTCAGTGCTGAAATGCCTCGCTTCCTTCAAGCCAGGCGCCGTGGTCCCTTTAAAACGTTTCCAACGGCTCCTGGGGCATATGGCATCCTCCGCGGTGGCCGCGCCGCTGGGGTTGATGCATATGAGACCACTTCAGCACTGGCTCCAGACTCGAGTCCCGAGACGAGCATGGCGCCGCGGCATGCACAACGTGAAAGTTAACACTGCCTGCCGCCAAACCTTCAAACCCTGGACAGACCTCTGCTTTCTACGGGCAGGAGTACCCTTGCAGCAGGTGTCCCGACGGTGGAACCGAGGCCCGCTGCGTTCGCACATCAACTGCCTAGAGCTGCTGGCTGTTTCTCTTGCCCTGAAGAAGTTTCTTCCATTAATTCGTGGCAAGCATGTCCTAGTCAGGACAGACAGCACCACGGTAGTAGCCTACATAAACCGCCAAGGCGGAGTACGCTCGCTCCACATGTCACAGCTCGCCCGTCGTCTCCTCCTTTGGAGTCAGCACTCAAGTCACTGTGTGCCACTCACATCCCCGGCAACCTCAATGTGATAGCGGACGTGCTGTCAAGACAAAGCTTGCCCGGCGGAGAGTGGAGGCTCCACCCCCAGTCGGTCCAGCTGATTTGGGACAGGTTCGACAAGGCCCAGGTAGACCTGTTTGCCTCCCAGGAAACCTCCCACTGCCCGCTCTGGTATGCCCTCACAGAGGCCTACCTTGGGACAGATGCTCTGGTGCACAGCTGGCCCGAGGGGCTGCGCAAGTACGCTTTTCCCCCAGTGAGCCTTCTTGCACAGGTGCTATGCAATGTCAGGGTGTACGAGGAGCAAGTCACTCTGGTGGCCCCCTACTGGCCCAGCCGGACGTGGTTCTTGGATCTCACGCTCCTCATGACAGCCGCTCCCTGGCGAATTCCCCTGAGGAAGGACCTCCTTTCTCAGGGATGGGGCACGCTCTGGCATCCGCACCCAGACCTCTGGAATCTCCTCGTCTGGCCCCTGGAAGGGATGCGGAAGATCTAGCCGGCCTACCTTCGGCCGTCATAGACACTATTAACCAAGCCAGAGCCCCTTCGACCAGGCATCTTTACGCCCTAAAATGGCGTCTGTTCGCAGACTGGTGTTCTTCCTGAGCCGAAGACCCACAGAAGTGCGCAATTTGGTCAGTGCTCGTGTTCCTACAGGAGAGGCTGGAGAGGAGGCTGTCCCCCTCCACCCTCAAGGTGTATGTCGTCGCTATCACGGCCCACCATGACACGGTAGACGGAAAGTCTCTTGGTAAGCATGACTTAGTCGTCAGGTTCCTAAAAGGTGCCCGGAGGATGACTCCCTCCCGGCCTAACCTGTTCCCCACCTGGGATCTCTCGGTCATCCTTACAGGACTCCAGAGACCCCCCTTCGAGCCGCTTGACTCAGTTGGACTCAGGGCCCTCTCTCTCAAGACCGCCTTGCTGATCGCGCTCGCTTCCATCAAGAGGGTCGGGGACCTGCATGCATTCTCTGTTAGCGACACTTGCCTGGAGTTTGGTCCGGCAGACACTTTCATGATCCTAAGACCGCGACCGGGCTATGTGCCCAAGGTTCCTACCACACCCTTCAGGGATCAGGTAGTGAACCTGCAAGTGCTGCCCTGGGAGGAGGCAGACCCAGCCCTTTCACTGCTGTGTCCAGTACGTGCTTTACGTATCTATCTGGACCGCACACAGAGCACTGACGCTCTGAGCAGCACTTTGTCTGCTTTGGGGGACAGCAGAAAGGGAACACTGTCTCCAAGCAGAGACTCACCCACTTGGTTGTCGATGCCATTTCCCTGGCTTATCACACCCAGGCCGTGCCCCCCCCCTTGCGGGTCCGAGCTCACTCCACCAGGAGTGTTGCGTCCTCGTGGGCACTGGCTAGGGGCACCACCCTTGCAGACATCTGTAGAGGGTAACACCTGTTGCCAGGCTGGGCAACACCTAACACTTTTGCGAGATTCTATAATCTCCGAGTTGAGTCAGTATCGTCCCGTGTTTTCTCAGGTCCGAGCCCGTAGAACTCGGTAGCACGCTGACGATCTGACCGGGTGAACCGCTTGCACCTGGCGCCCTTTCCCCCTAACCAAGGGAAAACAGTACGCCGTTGTTCCCAGGAGATCCCATCTTGGGACACTGGTTGACTCCTCCCTAGCCCTCGTGGGTCGCAGTTCTGCGGAGGAACTCGCCGACCCAAACCACTGCGGGTACCGCAAGCTACCCTGTACTGGTATAGGTGCTCCATAGGTAAGGCCTCCTGTTCGGACTCCCCCTGTGTGTAATACCACGATACTCTCCCCTCACGAGTTGACTCCGTGTTTCCCTTAGGCAGTTACAGCTGCCTCGGTCACCGTGCTGTATGCTTCCCCCCCCTCTACGAGGCTTGATCTACCACCGCACCAACTTTTCGTATGTAACCTCCGTTCCCCGATGGAGGGAATGAGACGTTGTGTCTCCCCTGCCACGTCGCTGAGCCGAGCCACTGTTGTGGCCGGACCATTTCCAGCTCCTCTGAACTCCCGTATTTGCGCCGCTTAAATACCTGTATGTCCGGGGGCGGGACATGCAAATACTGGTTGCCAACTCTCATTGGCCTTTTTTCATAGTTCAGAGGTGAATATCGGCGCTCAAGAGAGACCCCTAGTGTCGCTTCTCTGACATAACGTCTCGTTCCCTCCATCGGGGAACGGAGGTTACATACGTAACCTAGACGTTTTAGCTCCATAGAAACATTGAATGCTGATTTGAACAGATACCAAGTACGTGAATTTACCCCGGCCCACAGTATCAGCCCAATACGAGGACTACCTAGAAGTAAATTAAAATGATGCACTGCCATTTCAGGCCGAATTGTTTTCCACTATTTTTCATGCCCATATCAGTGGCTACGTTTACATGCACCCTCATACTGCGAATATAATGCGATTGATGCAATACTGCGATTAAAACTGTAGCTCATGTAAACAGAATATTGGAATTATGATATTGCGATTAAGCTTGTAATCAGAGTTATGATAATTACAGTTAGATATGTGTAGTACTCCTATGTGAATCACTTTATACTGGCATGTAAATGCTTTACTCGCATTTCATCCACACTGACCAAAGTGCACCTTCACCAGTGGTGCAGATGGATCATGTTCCACTCAAGCACAGGTTCGAAAACATTACGAAAAAGAAAACGCTGCACTTACTTTTCGGCTTCATGTAAAACCAGTGTTGTCTAACAAACAAATGACTCTTATGAGCTGGTTCTTTTTAGTGAATCAAAACAGAATAATCAGTGAAGTCCTACAAAAAAATGACTCTTATGAACTGATTCTTTTTAGTGTATCAAAACAGACAGCACATCCAGTGTAGTTGAAAATGACTCTTATGAAGTGGTTCTTATAATAAATCTTTCAAAAAGACTCACAAATGTACTGACTAATTTTCCTTATGCCAATCTGTATTTAAAGAGACATATTTGCAACAAATTCTTTTTGGAATAAATATTCATTTATAAAAAAAAAGCATAAAAAATCTAATTTCTCAGCAAATAATCAGAATAATGGCAAATAGCATGTAAACAGGATTGACATGGTTGTCCCAAATCATGTAAATATCTTAATCTAATTATTTATTATATTCTGATTATTGCAATAATCAGAGTATTGGTGTACATGTAAACGTAGTCAATGTTAAAACTCTGTTATATTCTACAATTGTGAGTTTCCCAGTGGTACATTCCCAGTGTACTTCACTTGGTCATTCATGTTCTCATAACTCATAATAATGATATTTCCAACTCCACTTAAAGGCAGCATTATTCTGGTTAAAATCCACCCAAATAGAATGGAAGACACTTTTTGACTGACATGTAAAGTGACCCATCACGGTTCATTTAGGACCAGCTGAGACTATTTTGAAATGAACTGTGACCATTAGTTGAGTCTTTTGAGAGTTTTAGGCGAGGAGTTTCTGCCCATGTACTGTACAATTTTCAGAATAATTCACTTTGAGGTTACGTTTCAGTTAGTATGCTGTCTTAAAGGTATAGTTCACCCCAAAATACAAATTATTGAATCATTTAGTCAACCTAATTGCCATCCCAGTTGAAAAGTAGATTTCCTCTGCTTTAAAATAAATTAAGAATTTGAGAAAAACATCATAGCACTGTAGTTCCATAAAATGCAAGTGAATTTTGGCCAGAACGTTGAAGCTCAAAAAAGCTTATAAAGCTTATCCATATAACTCCAGTGGTTAAATCAATGATTGTAGAAGTGATATGATAGGTGTGGGTGAGAAATTGGAACTGTCTCATATAAAATGTAAGTCCTTTTTTACTGTAAATTATCTTCCCTGCCCAGTAGGTGGCGGTATGCATTAAGAATGAGAATCACCAAAAACAAAAGAAGAAGAATGTGGAAGTGAAAGTGGACATTTAAAGTAAAAAATGTACTTAAATATTGATCTGTTTTTCACCCACACCTATCATATTGCTTCTGAAGATAACCACTGGAGTCATATGGATTACTTTTAAGCTGCCTTTATATTTTTTGAGCTTCAAAGTTCTGGCCACCATTCACTTGCATTGTATGGACCTATAAAGCTGAAATATTCTTACTATATTTGTGTTCTGCAGAAGAAAGAGTCATACACATCTGGAATGACATGAGGGTGAGTAAATTGTGAAGGACAGGAGACAGAAAGACAGCTCACTAGGTTTTAGAACAGAGACAATGTGTCTGTTTATGCACTTTAATTTCTTCATATTTCACATCTTGAAGTTCAAATACATCTTTTATTTGTAGGACACTAATGCTGAGTTAGCCGAGCATGCAAAGGATGTTGAAACCCTACAGAAACTGTCAGAGGAACTCAGCAAGCTGGATCCTGAAGGAAGCAAATCTCTCATTCAGAGCAAGATGAAGAACGTCTCTAACAACTTCAATGCTTTGAAAGATACAGTTCAAGAGAAGTAAGTATTAGTAAGTTAAGGTGCTTTCACACTTCAGCTATGGACCCAAGTCATTTGACTTCAGAGTTTGGTTTGTTTGTTTGTTTGATGTTCTTTTCTGAACTCTAGTGTGCACAAGTGAACCTGAGTTGACTTGCAAAGCTCATCTGGTGGTCTGATTCATGTGAACTTCAGTGCGGTTCACTAATCAAAATTGGGTTGGGAACAACACTCCAAAATATCATTTCCTAATTCATATTATTTTGTCTTGTTTACAGGTAAAAATATCTAAACTAATATCTAGGCAAAAATATGAAGAAAATTATTTTTTATTTGAGTCAAGTATGAAAATAGCGTTAGATTAATCTTAGCATAAAAATATTACTTGTCCAGTAAAATTATGCTTCAATGTTTGAAATGCTTTTTTCCTTTTTATTTTATGCTTCACTTGGCTCTGAATTATAGGCCTAATATTTTTTATTGGATGAAGTAATGATTTTAATTATTTTTGGCTGTTATTAAATAAAAAGCAAAGGCTGTGCTGGAACACCATTATTACAAAATATAAAATGGGTTAGACTTTTTGCCAGATGTCAAGCTATTTAATAAGACACTGAATGCATGCGTATGGTGTGTGTATTGCAGAAAGCAGGAGGTTTCGTCCTGCCAGAGTTCACTGGAGGAGTTTAAAGCAGCAACAGGGGTGTTCATTAAATGGCTGAAGGAAACAAAAGAGCATGTGCCAGTGCCTGAGCCCAACTGCAGTGAACAGGGCCTGAGAAAAGACCTGCACACAGTCAATGTGAGTGATGGATTCCTCTTCACATTCCTTATTGTGGTGCTACAAAACCTCCATGATTGAATGGTGCAGTAAATTAACAGAGAATAACTAGAAGAAATCTGTCTCACTGTATATTGATTATTCTTCAATTAGAAGCACTTTTTACTAAATGTCTTGGAATAAAGATCTGATCATGGCCATGATCAACCATGGTTTAATGGTGTGGATTTTGAAGTTCCCTTCCGAGGGAACTCGCACTGCGTCGTTGAAAACGACTCTTTGGGGAACGCTCCTTAGCGTGCGCCTCTGAATTATGAATGAAACTACCGTAATTTCCGGACTATTGAGCGCACCTGAATATAAGCCGCACCCACTGATTTTTAAATAAAATATTATTTTGAACATAAATAAGCCGCACCTGTCTATAAGCCGCAGGTGCCTACCGGTACATTGAAACAAATGAACTTTACTCAGGCTTGTAACAAAAATAAATAGGCTTTAACGAAACATGGTGTGGCAGCGGGGGCGTGGTCAAGCGCCCGTCCGGGACAGAAAAGCGGTAAGGGCGCTTACACCTGAGCTAAATTATGTCTAACACCGGTGTCTAATTTCAGTAAGCATGGGGAGAGCAGTATAAAAAGGCAGCAGCCACAGAGCTGAGAGAGTGACACACGCTCAGTCTAGTGTTGGCGCATAGAAGAATTGAGAAACTTTATAAAATTTATTGTAAACATTGCTGTGGCCATTAAAAGCCTTACCTGGAACGTCAAGTGCCCTGCTGAAAACTGTCACACTGGTGCCCGTGTGACAGTTTTCCCAAGAAGGACATGTGAAGCAGGGCACTTGAAATTAGACACCGGTGTTAGACATAATTTAAGCGCAGGTGTAAGCGCCCTTACAGCTTTTCTCTCCCGGATGGGCGCTTGACCACGCTCCCGCTGCCACACAAGGCTTGTAATAAAACATTTGCAGTAAACAGTAGCCTACCAAGAAAGTCATTGGTCACTATCTTCCTCGTCCTGTGCACTGAAACCACTGAAGTCATCTCCTTCGATTGTCTGAGTTGAATAGCCTCAGATTTAGTTGTCTTTTTGCACTGAGTCAATTCCTCACGCTGCTGTTTCCAGCGTCTTATCATCGACTCATTAAGACCAAGCTCCCGTGCGGCAGCTCTATTTCCTTTTCCAACAGCCAGATCAATCGCCTTCAACTTGAAAGCAGCATCATATGCGTTTCTCCATGTCTTTGCCATGGTGAGGGTGACAAAATTACTACCGTAATCAGAATGATGGGAAGTTTGAGCCTTCGATTTAATCTAAACAGTAAACAAAAAAGTTGTTTTGACCTTAACCCGTTCGGCAATTTCATTGGTCTAATGAAAGCTTCACGCCAAAAAACTGAGCACGTCACAGAATGTTTTTCTTTTTTTTTATAAAATTTGAAAGCGGGAAAAATCCATATATTAGCCGCGTCATTGTATAAGCCGCGAGGTTCAAAGCGTGGGAAAAAAGTTGCGGCTTATAGTCCGGAAATTATGGTATTCCAATCTTGATTGGTGTTGCGTCATGACGTAACATGTGACGGCATAACCGGATGCATAAAAGTGACGCCGGCACACAAACACATTAGTTTTCGCTCTTCAGCAAGCGCTCTATGTGTGTTGTTTGTCTGATTTAAAAATATTATGGCCACCCAACAGTTCATGAAGTGCGTGCACCCCTGCCCTCGTTTCATTACGGGTAGGGACACGCACGCTTTATGTGTGAATTGTTTGGGAGCGCAGCACGCACAGGCAGCTCTCGAGGGATCTGCCTGTGAAAGTTGTGAAGCACTACCCATGAGAGTGCTGCGCTCCCGGTTGGTGTGCTTTGATGATCACGGTCAGGCTCGCGTTCCCCACGGTTCTGGTCCCGCGTCTGTTGAGGCAGCGCGGCGGTTGAGATCGTGGGGTTCGCAGCGGGATCTTGCAGATGAGAATGAGACTGCTGCGGCACTTAAGAACACTTAAGCACTTAAGAACAGCTAGGGCCAAACTGTCACGGGCAATCAGAGAGGCAAAGCGCGCACACGCCCAGAGAATTCACAGTCACTTCCAGGACAGCGGTGACACGCGGCGCATGTGGCAGGGCATCCAGGCCATCACCAACTACAGGACAACATCAGTTGCCTGTGACAAAGATGCCTCCCTTCCAGATGCGCTGAACGACTTCTACGCTCGGTTTGAAGTGCAGAACGACGTGATGGCGAGGAAGTCCACCCCTCCTCCCAACGACCAGGTGCTCTGTCTTACCACAGCAGTTGTGAGGAAAACTCTACGTAGAGTCAACCCACGGAAGGCTGCTGGACCAGACAACATTCCTGGCAGAGTGCTCAGAGGATGTGCAGACCAGCTAGCAGATGTTCTTACCGACATCTTCAACATCTCTCTGAGCAGCGCCGTCGTTCCAACGTGCTTCAAGGCCACCACCATCATCCCCATGCCAAAGAAGTCTTCAGTGTCCTGCCTCAACGACTACCGTCCCGTCGCACTTACACCCATCATCATGAAGTGCTTCGAGAGGCTCGTCATGAGGCAGATTAAGACCCAGCTGCCCCCTCACTAGACCCACTGCAGTTTGCGTGATCGTTCAAACCGTTCAACGGACGATGGCATCACCACAACCCTCCATCTGGCCCTCACCCACCTAGACAATAAGGACTCATACGTTTGAATGCTGTTCATAGATTTCAGCTCAGCATTCAACACAATCATTCCCCAGCACCTGATTGGAAAGCTGAACCTGCTGGGCCTGGACACCTCCCTCTGCAACTGGATCCTGGACTTCCTGACTGGGAGACCTCAGTCAGTCCGGATCGGGAACAGCATCTCCACCACCACCACACTGAGCACTGGGGTCCCCCAGGGCTGTGTGCTCAGTCCACTGCTGTTCACTCTGCTGACTCACGACTGTGCAGCAATGCACAGCTCGAATCACATCATCAAGTTCGCCGATGACAGGACCGTGGTGGGTCTCATCAGCAAGAACGACGAGTCAGCATACAGAGAGGAGGTACAGCGGCTGACGAACTGGTGTAGAGCCAACAACCTGTCCCTGAATGTCGACAAAACAAAAGAGATGGTTGTTGACTTTAGGAGAGCACAAGGTGAACACACTCCGCTGAACATCGACGGCTCCTCTGTGGAGATCGTCAAAAGCACCAAATTCCTTGGTGTTCACTTGGCAGAGAACCTCACCTGGTCCCTCAACACCAGCTCTATCACCAAGAAAGCCCAGCAGCGTCTCTACTTTCTTCGAAGGCTGAGGAAAGCACATCTCCCAACCCCCATCCTCACTACATTCTATAGAGGGACTATTGAGAGCATCCTGAGCAGCTGCATCACTGCCTGGTTTGGGACTTGCACCGTTTGGACCACAAAGCCCTGCAGAGGATAGTGAGGACAGCTGAGAAGATCATTGGGGTCTCTCTTCCCTCCATCAAAGACATTTACAAAAAACACTGTATCCACAAAGCAACCAGCATTGTGGGCGACCCCACACACCCCTCACACAAACTCTTTACCCTCCTCCCGTCTGGCAAGAGGTACCGAAGCATTCGGGCCCTCACGGCCAGACTGTGTAACAGCTTCTTCCCCAAGCCATCAGACTCCTCAATACTCAGAGACTGGTTTGACACACACGTGTCCTGAGTTGCACTTTAATTACTGTCACTTTATAACTGTCTGCTACCTCAATAACTGCTATGTGCATAGAACATTATCTCATAGTATGTTATGTTTACATTTTTAGAAACTGTCATCTTTTGCACTACTGAGTACTGGTCGGCGCTGCACTGTCTATTGTCCTGTTCATTGTCAGAAATATGTTGTACTGTCCTGTACTTTTTGCACATGTTTGCACGTGCACTTTATATAGGTATATGTAGGTTTTTTTTTATATAGGTATTTTATTTCGTTGTGTTGTCTCATGTGGTCCTGTGTTGGTCCTTTGTTGTTTTTATGTAGCACCATGGTCCTGGAGGAACATTGTCTCATTTTGCTGTGTACTGTACTAACTGTATATGGTTGAAATGACAATAAAAACCACTTGACTTGACTTGACTTTCTCATTCTTCGTTTGAGGATCCCGAGCCTACTGTGAGTGGTGCAGAAGCCCGCGTCGCGGCTTCTTCTGCCCACGATCAGGTCCCAATGCTTGAGCTCTCTGCTTCCGAGGAAGTGGATATGCTCCGCATTGATGCGGACGACCGTGAGTCAAGCACGCCAGTTTTCAGCCAAGCTTATGAGGAGCTGATTGAGGTTGTGACGCGTGCCGTGGCCAGACTTGATATCAGCTGGCCACAAAATGAGCAGGAAACGCAAGTTGAAAGACAAATTAGACGAGTGTTTCCTGCGGCACAGATCACAACCTCAGCGCCGGGGTTTGCCGTTTTTCCCCGATCTCCACAAAAAATATATAAATATATATCTCGAGATCGTGGGGTAAACCACCTTCGTCCCGTGTCTCCAGCCCCAGTGTGGTGATTACAGACGATGTTTTGGGGGCACGGGATATGGGCTAAAACCCCGGCGCTGCCTAGTAAGCCCTGCAGGGATACATCTGCTTTAATAAGTAGGGCTTACATGGCGACAGGTCAGGCTGGTTCTTGCCTGCACTCAATGGCTATTGGCCGCTCTATGGCAGCTATGGTGGCCACAGAGAGGCATCTGTGGCTGAATTTATCGGGGATAAAGGAAAAGGTTAGATCTTTTCTGCTTGATGCTTCCCCCGTAAGGTAAGTCTAAATCGAGTAGGACAAGCAGATCAGCCCCAGCCATCAGTCAGCTCCTCGCACCACAGAGTTCCCCCCCGCTGCAGAGCAACCGAGGTTGTTCTCGCAGCGGCGTCCTCATGGAATCGGTGTTGGTTTCCCGCCGTCTCTGACGCTTCGGGCCACATCAATTTCCAGCGAACGCACACCGTGCGACTAAATCCTGCCGGTCTCTCGCTTCAGGAAGTCGAGAACAGTGCTCGGGAAACACCAGAGGCTGGTTCCCTTAGTAGAAGCTTCGGGAAGGAGGTCCTACCAAGGTGGTAGAACCTCGGAGGGCTGCCCCCCCGCTGCAGAGCAACCGAGGTTACTCTCGCAGCGGAGTCCTCAGGAAATCAGTGTCGGTTCCCGCCGTCTCTGACGCCTCGGGCCACATCAATTTCCAGCGGACGCACGCCGTGTCGTTCGTGTCAAAAAATATAAAAATTTTTTTTAAAAAAAACAAGCATCAATTGTGGTCACAAGAACCGTATCGACTAAATCCTGCCGGTCTCTCGCTTCAGGAAGTCGAGAACGGTGCTCGAAAAACACCTGAGACCAGCCTCGAGAGGCTGGTTCCCTTAGTAGATTTTGTAGAGGCATGGAATCATCTTCCCAACATATCTGCATGGGTCCTGCATATAATAAAATCAGGGTACAGACTGCAGTTCGGGCACCGCCCCCAAATTCTCTGGGGTGGTGCAGACTACAGTGGTTCCGAGCAGACTCAGGTGATGGAACAAGAAGTGCAATCTCTGCTGCTAAAGGAGGCCCATAGAACGTGTTCCTCATGCAGACAGGGAGTCCGGATTTTACAGCCGGTACTTTATAGTTCCAAAAAGGATGGGGGTTGAGGCCGATTTTAGATCTCAGAGTTTTGAACCGGCCTTTGAGGAGGTTCAGGTTCAAAATGCTTACTATTCCTGCCATCGTGAGCCAGATCAGATCCGAGGACTGGTTTGTCACGATAGATCTAAAAGACGCCTATTTTCATGTATCCATCCTTCCATGTCACAGGAGGTTCCTGAGGTTCAGCTTCGGGGTGAAGCTTACCAATATCGGGTTCTTCCGCTCGCCTACCACTCTCTCCCGCACATTCACCAAATGTATGGATGCAGCTCCTGCTCCTCTGAGACTTCAGGGCATCCGCGATACTGAATTATATCGACGATTGGCTCATTCTGACCCAGTCTCGAGAAATGGCGGTTCGGCATCGAGATGTCGCCCTGGCCACATTCTAAGTTTGGGGTTGAGACTCAACACAAAAAAGAGTGTGTTACAACCATCCCAGTGCACAACGTTTCTGGGTGTTGTGTGGAACTCGGTTATGATGCAGGCACGCATGTCTCCTGCACGTATCGAGTCCGTTCTGGCGATGGTGTCCGGGTTAAAGCTAGGCCAGGCCATCACTGTAAAGCAGTTTCTAAGACTGCTGGGCCTCATGGCAGCGGCATCCAACTTTATACCTTTGGGCCTTCTACACATGAGGCCCCTCCAGTGGTGGCTGAAAGCCAAGGGGGTTTTCCCCAAGGGGAATCCATTTCAGTAAAATCAGAGTAACGCCGCAGATGCCTTCGTTCAGCTGCTAATATGGAAGAAACCTTGGTTCCTGTCCCAAGGGCCAGTTTTGGGAGCGTCATGTCGCCGGAAACCGCTTCGACAGACGCCTCCCTCACTGGCTGGGGCGCTGTCATGGACGGCAGCTTTGCCAGGGGTCTGTGGCAGGACCATCATCATTCTTGGCACATAAACTGTCTAGAGATGTTGGCTGTGTTCAGGGCTCTGAGGAGCTTCCTTCCAGACATCTAAGGTTACCATGTCCTAGTACGCTCGGACAATACATCAGTGGTAGCTTATCTGAACCGACAAGGGGACTCAGATCGCGCCTCTGTGCAGACCGGAGCATCAGATAATTTCTTTGGTCCCAAGGGAAAATACTGTCTATCAGAGCATGTATGTTCCGGGGTTCAGAATCAGGAGCAGACATCCTGTCGAGGCAGGGGCTGAGGCCCGGGAATGGAGACTTCATCCAGAGGTGGTGAAGTTGATATGGGACAAATTTGGACCATCGAAAGTGGATCTATTCAGCTTCTAGAGACGCCCCACTGTCCATTTTGGTTCTCCCTCTCACATCCAGCCCCACTGGGGTTGGATGCCATGGTACAGGCCTGGCCGAGGCTTCGCCTGTTCAGCATTTCCCCGATCGCTCTGCTCCGAGAGTCCTGGAAAGGGTCCGCCAAGAGGGCATCAGTCTACTTCTGGTTGCCCGATGTGGCCGGCCCGAGTATGGTTCTCAGACATAATCTCACTCCTGATAGCTCCGCCATGGCAGATTCCTCTGAGGAGGGATCTGTTGTCTCAGGCAGGGGACACAGTTTTCCACCCTCGTCCAGATCTGTGGAAACTGTGGGACTGGCCCCTGAGGGGGTTCAGTACCTAAATGCTGGTCTATCAGCGGGGGTGGTTGAAACCATACTTAACTCTAGGGCTCCGTCTACTAGGAGATTATATGGCCTCAAGTGGAATGTGTTCTCCACTTGGTGTAGAGAACATGAAGTAGATCCAGTTAACTGCCCGGTGGCTTCAGTTCTGGAGTTTCTTCAAGATCGCTTTCTCATGGTCTCTCCCTTCCACACTTAAGGTGTACGTGGCTGCCATTGCGGCTTTCCATGCACCATTGAGGGCTGGGCCTCTGGGGAGGCACCAGCTGGTCATTCGTTTTCTCTGTGGTACATGGAGGATGAGACCGACAACCAGGTCCAGGGTTCCTGCCTGGGACCTGGTGGTGGTTCTCGAAGGGTTATCCCTGGCCCCCTTCGAACCCCTTCAGTCAGCCTCGCCCAAGGACCTGACGTTCAAGGTGGCTTTTCTCTTAGCTATTACCTCTCTAAAGAAGGTAGGAGATCTTCAAGCCCTGGCAGTAACACCAGCTTGCTTGGAGTTTGCCCCTGGCGGAGTTAAAGCCATTCTGCACCCGAGACCTGGCTTTGTGCCTAAGGTGCCTTCTAACACGGCACGTGCCCACGGTCCTGCAGGCATTCATCCTCCACCTCATGTGTCGGCAGAAGAAGAGAGGCTCCATTTGCTCTGCCCTGTCAGAGCTTTGAGCGTTTACCTCGAGAGGTCCTCCTCTTGGAGGAGGCCGGACCAACTGTTAGTGTGTTTTGGGTCACCTAAGAAGGGGCTCCCTGCTTCGAAACAAACCATTAGTAATTGGATTGTTCAGGCTATTATCTCGCCTATAAGGTGCTAATTTGCCTTCACCTTTGGCCATAAGGGCTCATTCAACTAGAGGCATGGTGTCCTCTAGGGCTCTCTTATCGGGAGTGCCCCTCCAGGAGATCTGTGAGGCAGCCGGTTGGGCTACCCCGCACACTTTCATCAGGTTTTCTGCACCTCCCTAGTACGCCTGACGCACGCGTGCTCTCGCCCTAGCTGAGTGCCTGAGTTCAGTTTCACTCTAGGGCAGGCCTTTTCGGCGCGTGGCCTAGTGGGCATTCGTTCCCCAAAGAGTCATTTTCAACGACGCAGTGCGAGTTCCCTCGGAAGGGAACGCCTCGGTTATGACTATAACCCTTGTTCCCTGAGAAGGAACGAGACACTGCATCGCCCTGCCACGCCCTCAATGCCTGAGAGCGGCTTGCTTCATCGCTAGGCTAATGTGTTTGTGTGCCGGCGCCACTTTTATGCATCCGGTTATGCCGTCACATGTTACGTCATGACGCAACACCAATCAAGATTGGAATAGTTTCATTCATAATTCAGAGGCGCATGCTAAGGAGCGTTCCCCAAAGAGTCGTTTTCAACGACGCAGTGTCTCGTTCCCTTCTCAGGGAACAAGGGTTATAGTCATAACCCGAGACGTTTTTTAAGGAAAACTTTGGGTCTTAGATTTGCTAACATAAAAAATGAGCTTGCAGTCAATTAACTTTGGATTTGATATATATATATATAAGTTGCTTCTGAATAAAAAAATGCAAATACTAAACAGGGAATGAAACCTAATAAAGCTACTCTCAGATCATTATGTAAAAATAAGAAAATTAAAGGGATAGTTCACTCAAAAATGAAAATTCAGTCATTATTTACTCACCCCTGTGTTGTTATAATCCTATATGACTTTATTTGATTTTTTTAACACAAAGGGAGACATTGTGAAAAAGTGTTGTGCTCAGTGATGTCATACAATGGCAGTTTATGGTGACCACCTCTTCAAGCTTCAAAAGGACACAAAAGTATAATTCAGAAGTCTAATCAATTATTTGATGAGACTCATGAATCTTATTAAAGCATGTGATATGGTTTGGTAAAAAACAAAGTGAAATCGAATGTACTATTCAGTGAAAATGTTCACTGACCATTGATCTCCCGTGCATGTTCATGATAAGGCACGAGAGCGACAGTTCACGCAGCCCACTCGCGACTTTGGGGCATTCAAGAGAAAACTTGTTTTGTTCATCTAAAAACAGCGATAGTGACAACAGAACACAACACAGCTGCAAACAAAACAGAGAACAGAACTTTCTAAACTAAAAGAGTATTCAGAAATCAAGCAGAAACATAGAATAGGCTACAGGCAGCCAAACCTGTGGCAAATGACACGAGATAAAAGGTACATTTTCTATGGTAATCAGAGTTTTTGTCCTAAACAGCAGTGATGAGCAATGGTACATTCTATCGATCACTTGTTTTCTATTTTCAGCATCACACGGGTAACTCCGTCCACTGCGAACTGGCACCAGTCCAAAAACTTTAAAAAAAGTTCTGTTCTCTGGTTTGTGTGCAGCTGTGTTGTGTTCTGTTGTCACTATCACTGTGGAGGACCTGTTTTTAGACGAACAAAACAAGTTTTTTACATACAGGAGATCAACGGTCAGTGAACATTTTCACTAAATAGTACATTCGATTTCGGTATTACATCGTTTTTGATTATAACTTCACAAAAAATAAACAACCATAAAATATCACATACCTTTACTTAGAGGAGGCGAATGTCTTTCAAATAAGACCACACTTAGCGTAATCTGATGCATAGATCATTAGATAATTGACACGAAGCACAATGTGCACAATGCACACAGCATCTAGATGTCTGGCATCTTGCAATCTGGCTGAAAACACGTTAGATTTCCTGGATCAGATGTCATTGGAAATTATGTAGCGTCATGGAACGCTAAACCAATTGGATTGGGTTTAGATCGGTGCAAAAAGTCATCCATATTTGGGCAGAGAGACATGTGATTTGTGACTATTACATATTGCAACCAGGAGATGGCACCCAGTACATGACAAAATGATGACTCAAAAGGCACTCATTCTGTGAAATCTCATTACTAAAATCATGTCTGCATGCTATGAAAACCTTTAGTCATTGTTGTGTCTGCATGTGTAATTAGTTCTTATGTGCAATTATTATGTTTAATTTATTTGGAGAGACTTTTGATTGTTTTGTTGAATCAACACACAAATTTACTCGGTTACAGTTGACATGACAAAACAAAAACAGTTTATCGGAGCCAACTTACTTAAACACAGAGATATATATAATATCAAATCAGAAAAATAAGAAATATATATATTTTTGGCTCATGTTTGTTTTGTGATTTTTCAGCTGTTTTTTAGGCTGAATTTATCATAAAAGTTTTCTTTAAAATGATAACAAACCCTTGACTTTTGACCTTTTTATTAGATTTTTTATAAGCCTTTAATTTTGGATATGCCACTGAAACAGGAAATCTTTAAAAGCATCTTCACTGCTTAAAGGGTTAAACAAACACTCTGATATTCATTCATGTTTTTTTTTGTGTGTCTTGGTGAGAGAGCGTTGTGCCCTGCCCCATTTGAATGGGTTTCTGCCATGATCTGTCACACACGGCATTAAAGAGCATTAAATTAACATTTATTGTTGAATTTTGTGATAAAATGTACATAATTTGAAAGCTGAGATAAAAATATTTGTTCTCCTTTTTAAACTTAAAGGTTCCTCTAAATGAAGAATCCCCCATAAGAAGAATAAATACTGAGCCCCCACAAGCATCATGTTTTTGTTATAAAGTGTTTATTTCAGGGAGTTAACCTTCATTACTGTTGTCATGTCTAGTTTACTGAATTCCCAGATCTGATCATCATACAATAATGTGTGTATCATGCTGCAAAAATCCAGAAATAACCAAAAATGTCAATGAATTGGTCAAGCACCAAAAATATTTAAATGCCAAAATACCATTATGAACAGCAACTGGAACTTGCCAAAAAGTTACACATATCCCAAGACTTTTAGTTTTTGACAAAACCAAAATACTGTTGTTTTATAAACTTCAGTATTTTTAAAATCCTACCAACAGTGTTTCTACCTACCTACCAACCCACCTATTTATCTGTCTGTCTATCTGTGTATATACGCGGTATAGATCTTAATTGAAAGTGCCTCTTCTGGTCTCTATGTTCCCTGTAGTGCTTGTTAGATGAATGGACCTCCAAAGCTCCAGCAGTTCAGGATATCAATAGCAGAGGCTCTGCTTTATGTAGCCTAATCAGTGTTTTGACATCACCGGCCAAAGCCAAGATACATCACAGCGCAGGTATTGCCAAGGAGTATTTTAAGATTTTATGAGAACACATATCGCATGTCTCAATTCTACATGATCACCCATTTAATCTGTCCAGTGTGATGGCAAACAGATTTAAAATAATTTTTTCCCATTTACTTCATTTAGGATCGGCTGTCAGTAATGGTTCTGGTCCAGGAAGCCATCCCTATCTGACAAACCAAGGTAGGATTCATTGATTTAGACAATTCGATTTAGATTTTTGCCAATAATGGAATAATTTGTATATTTTGAACGATAACCAATATGATGGCCAGTATAAATCTATACTGTTCTGTCTCCAATGTAGAGTTATATATGCTAACTATATGGAAAGATAGATAACTGTACTGTTGAAAGATGACATTGAAGAAAGTATAGCTGTTTGAATTGCAAAATAATATGCTTGCTATTTTCGGCCTGATCAGATTGATCATTGCTGAAACTTTGCTGTCCATTAAGCACATAGTTGAAAATACAGTAGCTATATTGATTTGTGTTAGGTTAATCCTTCTAAAAGTACAAGCTTTTTTCCCATTTAGAGTTAATGCTGGTACAGCAGAACATGTACTCCATTAACTCCAGTTATGAGAACCTTGGGGAGCTCCTGAAGACCAGATCCTCAGAGCTCAATGCTCTATTGAAGAAAGTTCAAGAGGTCCATGAGCAGGCTGATTCTTTACTACAGTGGATTGAGGACACAAAGAAGACAGCAACATCTTGGAATAGCCATCCGTCTGGGAAAGACTCAGTTAAAACTCAGATAGAGCAGCAAAAGGTAAATGCAATCTTTTTCATTACATGTGGACGTTTCGTGCTCAGCAATGTTACCCCCACATGTAGGCCTGTATGAAATCTTTGGCCTCAGAGTTGGGTTGAATTTGAATGCTGAAGTCATTCACAGAATTTTACACATCCAACTCAAGGCAAGCATCTCTATAGCTTTAGAGCATAACTCATCCCTCACCATTTGCACATACTGGTGATTACCTCAAAAAAGAAACTGTTTTTCAGGAATATTTCAGGTTCAGTTCAAGTTAAGCTGAATTGACAGCATTTGTGGCATAAAATTGAGTAACACAAAAATGTGTTTTGATTTTCCCCTCCTTTTCTTAAAAAAATACATAAAAAATCTGGACAATTACAATGGAAGTGAATGGGGGCCGATCTGTAAACGTTAAAATACTCACTATTTCAAAAGTATATCCACAAGACATAAACAATATGTGTGTTAAAATGATTTTACTGTGATAAAATCACTTACTAACCACATCTGTTAAGCTATATCTAATTTTACAACTTTGTTGCCATGGCGATATAATGTCAACAAACCCTAAAATGACTGTAAAAATTACGATTTAAACAACTTTACAGCTCAAATAATACACAAGTTTTAACAGAAGTGCTTTTATACAAATATAAGCTTCACATTTCTGCCTTTTAAACCCTCCAAATACTGGCCCCCATTCACTTCCATTGTAAGTGCCTCACTGTAACCTCCATTTTTGCTTTTTTTAAAGAAAAAGAGGGGCGAGTCAAAATTATTTATTTGTGGTAATCAACATCATGTCGCAAATGCTGTCGATTTATCTTAACTTGTATTGAACCTGGAACATTCTTTTAATTTGTATCTTGCAGGTCTTTGAAGACAGCATGAAACAAAAGCAGGAGCAGCTTCAGCAGGTGAAGGAGAAATTGCTCCACCTTATTGAGGAACACCCTGATTCACCCGAGGCAGAAAAGTGGAAGCACATGCTGGCACAGATAGGTATGCATCCATCACATCCAAAACCATTAATCTACTTTGATCTGTGCCGCTGTTGGCCAGGTGTGAATCTACACCTTCTGCACCTTCTCTGAACTCACACTAATGTTTGAGGAGTCTGTTCAGAATGAGAGCTGGGAAAGATAATGTGATGTTTGTGTGCTCTGCTCCACACACAGTTTCAGGAATGGAGGAGGTCAGGGGCACAGTGGAGATCAGGAAACAGCACCTGGAGGAGTCATCGCGTATGTTGGAGCTCTTCAATTCGGCACAGCCTCAGCTCTCGCAGTGGCTGCAGGAGAAAGAGTTGATGATGAGCGTTCTAGGACCCCTGTCTGTAGACCCCAACATGCTTAACACACAGAAGCAGCAAGTCCAGGTACGGACTGTCACACTGAAAAATTACTCGATTCTGAGTCTGCCAGTCGAGCCATCCATTGGTCTGACATTTCTTAATAATGACCACACATCTGGGGATAAAGTTGTATTTCACTGGTCATCTGGGTATTGCGAGTCTACTTTCATACTCCTCGTACCACTCTGCGATCTCTACAACACTTACAATGGAACAACCCTCACAGAATCATGAGTGTGAATAAATGAATGTATAATACACTAACACATGCTTATCTTTTAATGTCATATGCCATGTACATTTTTTGTTCTTCAGATTCTCCTAAAGGAGTTTAACAGCCGCAAGCCTCAGTATGAGAAGTTAAAAGAGGCTGCCACTGTAATCACCAGTGCATCAGAGAAGCAGGATTCTACAGTAGAGAAAGTTAAAGAACAGATGGCATCCATTTCCCAGAAGTGGCAGTCCCTTACGGGCCAGCTGTCTCAGAGACATGCCCTCATTGAGCAGGCCATCGGTAAGACAGCTCAATTCCAGAAGCTTCTGCACAGCCTCAGTGAAAGTGCCAATTGCCTGGAGACTGAGCTGAATGAACAGCAGCCCCTCAGCACCCAGCCTGATGAAGTCAGGAAGCAGCTCCAAGCCACCAATGCAGTCCTGGCTCAGCTACGAGAGCAGAAGAAAAAGCTGCAGGAAGCCAAAACCGTCTGCTCAGAGCTTTCCACCATGATGACTGAGGAGTATCTCAGAGCAGACTTGACAAAACAGCTGGATGGTATCACTAAACCATTTAGACAACTTGAGGACAAAGCAGGTATTTTTGTTAACTTGAATTACCCATCAAACTCTTCCTTCAACATCACATCATATACTGAATTATCTGCAACATTCATTTCTAAAAACCACATTTAAAGAAATATCCCTGCTTAAATGTGAGTGCAACTATTGGCATAAAACAGAATTACAAATATAATGACTGCTTTCCTGAACACTCCTCCCGTCTTCCATTGCCCGGCAAACAGATAGTTTTGCCATTTCTTTGTACATGCAGATTAAAGGTGCTGTAAGCATGTTTTTAGAATGGCACGGATAAATTGTCTCTGCTACTTGACAGATATCACTGAAATAGGTGTCTTGAGAAATCACACCTGTCTAAAATGTTATGGCTAGCAGAAGTTAGCAAACAAGCTGAAATTGCTTACAGCACCTTTAATCTGCACCTGCAGAACTCCACAGAATGCTCCACAGATTTCTGCATAATTAAAACGGCCTTCATTCAAAGTCTTACATATCTCATATGCCCATACATGTGTGTTTATTAAATATTTGGCCTAATTTAATTATGTTTTTAGCTACAGATAAGATTGCAGAATCTCAGCCCCATATAACACATTTGACCACATTGTAATTAATACAAGTGTGCTAAAACCATTCATATTTTTCTTTTAAAAATGTATAGGTGTTTTTTCAGCTTCAGACAATTTAATCAAATTCTCAGGAATTTGATTAAAAGTAACATATTTATTAATTTTGTTCTTTTTCTATATGAAGGTCACATTAAAACCAACTTTTTACTAGTCCTTCATCATTTATATTTGGTACTTTCTTGTATGTATAGATTTTATTGAGAGAAGCAAAGAATGTTTCAGGCGTCACGTAACACTGTCAAGACCGCAGGTGAGATACAGACGTTGCTTGACAGGGATTCAAATATATATTAGGACTAGGCCTGTCACGATAATAACGTGTGATGAGGGTGGAGCCGAGCCGTAAGGACACACGCCCGCCCCTGAATCGGGCTAATTAGCCGGGAGGGGGATAAAGATGAGCCGGAGGCACCAGTTCATTCAGATCATTTTTGCTGACCTCGATATTGCCCATTGTGTTTTCATGTGAGTTTGTTTACATAAGAATGAATACCACCAACATTCTAGCCAGTCGTGATGCTTCTGTCCTCTCATGTGCTCACTCATAGGCAGCTCCTCCACACACATAGAGCGGACAGTGAGAGGTGATGATTACGTGTTACTCGAGGCTAATAGTTGTTTTTCCCGACAACTGCATAATTTTAGCCTTAAGAATAAGTCCAAATGTACATGGTTTCAAAGCCGCATTCCACAGCTCCGGTGTGGGAACATTTTGGCTTTAAGCCGAATGAGAGAGGAGAGCCCATTAACGTGAAGGAGCCGGTATGCCGACTTGGTTTAAAAACAGTGGCAATGAAAAGTGGCAATGCAGCTAACCTAAAAGCTCATCTAAAACATAACCATCACATCCAGTTTTCTGAACTGGGAACTAAAACCGCAGTTGGAGATGGAAAGGGGCCTCCCCGACTTTAATTTGTTTTTGGACATTCCAATTCCAATGTCTGAATATTCTTAAGAATTAAAAGTTAATTGCTCTTTGAAAGAGTGTACTTGCATTATTATGCCATTTATATTATCATTATATCAGTGGCATAAAATGGTCTTAAAATGGCAATAAGATGGTTTATTGCAATTATTTCTTGGACATTATATCGTCCAACAAAATTAGTTATCGTGACAGGCCATATTCGGATGCAGGCAGTGCAATGACTGGAAAAGAACCTTAGAATTAAATTGCACTTGACCCAGTCCATTAGCACATAATTTTACAAACACACTTGCGCCTAGACTGAGTACATACTTGCACAAAAATATCAAAACTTGATGGCCTTGCCCACTGACCTTGCACATATGATGTATCGCATAGCACTGCGCTTAAGACGTAGCATGAAAGTGCCCAAAGTTGAAGAAACACCTATATTCTAAAGAGAGCACACAAGTTATAAATATTATCTTATCCAGCCATGACTGAGACAAGCAACACATAGCAAGGCATTGTGTTGGTTGCTTGTTTTTTTTTTTTTTTATCTCTGTTAAGTCATGTTGCATATTCCCATCCACAATTAAGTATTTTATATCTTAACCTTTTGTCCACCAGAAAAGCGCATTGAGCAGCTCAACTCAGCCTTTGCCAGTTCACAGCAGTTCCATCAGACATCTAAAGACTTTCAAACCTGGCTGAATCAAACACTTCAGGAGCAGTGTAAGCCCCAGTCCATCTTTGCTAACGTGGATATGTTACAACAGAGACTGAAGGAGAACACTGTTGTTCAGAAGTCCATTAGTGACCACGAGGAACCTTATAACACAATCATAAAGGAGGGAGAAGCACTCCTCCAGAGCACAGAAGGAGCAGAAAAGGTGGCCCTTCAGGGACAACTCTCTGCTATAAGGTCCAACTGGGACGATGTGAAGAAGAGCAATGCTGAGCAAGCAGAAAAGCTTCAAAGTACCATTCAGAAGGCATTAAAATACAAGGAACATTCTGAGAAACTGATCTCATGGTTGCAGGAATTTGAAGACCGAGGGAAGAATGTGAAGCTCAGTGTGAACTCGGTGGAGATTGAGAGCTCCCTCTCGCAGTTGAAGGCCATACAGAAGGACGTTGACAAGAATCGAGGACAGGTCCTGATGATGAATGCAGCTGCAGATAGCCTCCTTGAGGTAGTCACATCTGATGGCGATACGTTAAGGGAGGAGAAGGCAGCCATTGGGAAAAGAGTGGATAAGCTGACTGATGATTTACAAGTCAAGAAAGAATCATTAGAATGTATCTCACAGAAGCTGAAAGAGTACATTGACTTGCAAAAGGAAGCTAAAAGCCAACTGGAGAGTGCCAAGAAACAGCTCGAGTCTCATTCTGCCTTGGGTGTCCAGGCCTACAGCAACAAGAACTTGACCAACATGAAAGCTCAGCAGAACAGTTTAGAGAGTGTCCACAACCAGATTGAGCAGCTCAAAAATCTTGCAAAGAGTCTTGTGGTAAATGTCCCTGAGGTTGATTGTGTGACAGACCTTCTTCTCCAGGCAGACAGTTTAGAGAAAGATCACATCGCTGTTACCAAAGAGGTAGAGGATGCTTGCTCCACCTTGGAAAACAAACTCCAGGGAATAGGTCAATTCCAGAAATGCATTCGTGAAATGTTTACAAACTTTTCAGACCTAGATGATGAGCTGGATGGCATGCCCCCAGTAGGTAGAGACTTCGACACCCTACGGGATCAGCACAGTACAATCAAAGACTTTGTAACAAAGCTTCAGGATCTGATAACCAACACAGCCAATTCCAGAGAAAGTTGTAAGAAGATGTTGGAGTCAGAGGCCTCACCAGATCTACTGGGTCTCAAGAGAGACTTGGAAACTCTGAGCAAGCAGTGTGGGAAGCTGATGGACCGAGCCACTTTAAGAAGAGAACAGGTTGAGAACACACTTAGTCATCTGGAAGAGTTCTATAGCAAGGTGCAAGAGTTTACACAGAAACTGTGTGGGGCCGAAAAGCAAGAGGAGTCCCAAGGGTCTGTTGGATCGGAAACAGAGGCCATTAACCAACAACTGGAGTCTTTTAAGGTAAGGTGAAGATTGATTGTATTGTCTCAACTTGCTTTCGTGCCACACTAGAGGCTCCTTAATAGTGTAATGGCATTTTAAACAATCCATTAAAAAATTGAATGAAACTGAAGATCCTCTAGACATAATTTAAAGGAGCCTCAAATATCCTATTTATGTCCCCAAGAAACGAAAAGTTGTATTTCAGTTACCTCACAGCCTTTCTCTTTTGATGGGGTTACTGAAGGAACCGTCGAGAGTTCTAAGAGTTCTTAAGAGCTCCTGTAGTAACTAAGAGTATATTTCTCAGAATTTTGAAAGTGTTCTGCCGGTGGAGCAACTGAGGTACTCATGTACAATGAAACTGTGTTTTCTTCTACCAAAAAGAAGAAGAAAACATTTGTCTTCTATTTGTTTTAAAATACACTCTCCATTACCACATGCTTTGGAAAACAATGAAGTTATGAGTAGTTTGGATGTGGCCTAAGCAACTCCAAACGGTGCCTTAATTTTTTTTTTCTTTCAGTGTGTGCTAGATACTGGGAGAAGGAACTGTCAAAAATGTCCATCTTATGTTTAATGGATAAACTGCATTTATGAGATCAAATTTTATGAGCTTTTGTTCTCAGATGGCATTATCTTCAAAGGGCTCCACTAAAGACATTAACTGTCAGCAACACTAATATAATATAAACCACACTATAGCCGTGAAACATTATGAAAGTTAAATTAGCACATATTTGTGATAATGGTTCATGTGGTATGCAGGTCAAGACAACCCAAAAGTGACAAGATTTAGATACTTAAAGGTGAAGTTTGTAAACGTTCTGCACCACTACAGTTACACTTTCATCTTATTCCATTGTAGTCAACATAGTCCCATCACAAACTTGGTTCCATGCAATATTAAGTCCCCCCATTAAATCCTGTTCCCCATGGACCTCGAAGCGATTTCATTAGCTGAAAGAAGTTGTTTTTAGGTATTCTATTTGGTGCCTAATTGGAAACCTTACAGTAGTGTTTGGAGATTGATGTAGTCTTCTTCATGAAAATGCATAAATGAATGTTGTGTAAGCTATATGAAATAAACAAAGCAACAAATGGTGAACTTAAACATTTCTCTTTTTGTTTTCAGTTAGCATGCTAATAGATTAGCCTACAAAGCTAACATTCAATCACGCATTGCCTAGAAGTTAGCAAGTTAATCAATTATCCTACTAAGAGTCAGTGCAAGTAATTCACATAATTATATCAGAACTTTAGAATTATATATTTCGAACTTATGGGAACTGACTTCTTACCACTAAAATCACCTTGACACCAGCTGATTAAAGTCATTGTGGCTAAAACAGTTTCCTAACTAATGTTAGTTCTGATCATTTGTTTGCAGATGTACTTTAAAGGTTCAACTCAGTAATTTGTTAATCTCCTAAACACGTGAATTTTGCAATGTATGTTGGAAATCATGAGCACTCACATTAATGAAGACTCCTGGCATATAAGTAATCTTATAAAAGCTTAAGGTTATGTTAGAATCACATGACCAGCTGAATACTATTCTCTTAATCTCAGTAACATCCTGTTATTTGACACTTTCACTCATTGATTAAAGTAATCATGTCTGACTGTGAATACTACATTTGTACAATGTCATCTGAAACTGAAAATTATATAATTTTAAATGATGCTGCATCCAAGACACTAGGTGTCAGTGTAAGTCCAAGATGACACAAAGACAAAACCTGAGTGCACCTTGAACACTGGCTCCAGCCTCGTAGTAAGCAAAGATTGCAATGTCCTCTGTGCGTTTGTAGGCTGGTTATGTAATAAGTTTGTCAATTATATCATTGATTGGTTCTCAAGTCAGTAGAAAAGCTGGCCGATATTAAGATTGTTTCTCAGTTTCCTCAGTAACCGGCTAATGGCATGAGCAGCACGGTGGAAAGGGGTATGTGTGTATGCACGCTGTGATGTAAACTAAAACCTATTGGCTATTTATTTATTTATTTATTTTTTTTAAAGGGATGAGCTGTTTGACATGACTTGCATGATGATTTTTTTACTAACTTGCGTTAGTTACATAGCATCGTCTTGGTCTGTTAGAGCATTCTCTAGTCAGTTCATTGTGTCAGCGAGCATCTGGTGCTAACAAAAGCATGTCAGCTGATGGGTCATTGTTGCGAGTGTGCAGTGAGCCAGCTGGGCCAGTGGGGAGCCGTTTGTCGTAGTGGTCCAGTGAAAGGCAGTGGACTCTGACTTCTGCTCCTTGCCCTGTTTGCGAGTGTGAAGGCAGGCCTCTATTCACTGTAAACAATAGATGGGAAATCTCACTTATTTTTTGCCTACTTGGTAATTCATTTATTTTATGCATTTGGACATGCTATAGTTAAGGATCCTTTTCATGTGCAAAATATAGGAACACTTTTTATTACTCACAAAACTGGTCATTATAATACGCCTTTGTTGTGCTTAATTGTTACTGAATGTGTGCTTGCATTCAGCATATATTTATGCTAGCATATCATTTCTCTCTGTGCACTTTTTAAGGAATATTCCTATTTAAAGTTAAGATTTAGCTGTGGCTTGCTATCAGTTACCACAGAAAATAATTGTTATATGTCCCTGAGTTTGTACAAAGTACAAAAATGCATTGACAGTAATGCACGCACAGTGAAATGGCAGGACTATCTGTTTGCCGACCAATGGAAGGAGTGTTAGGATAGCGGTCATTATTTATGCAGTTCTGTATTGTGCAACTTGTTGCAATTCAATTTAAGCAGGGATATTTCTTTAAATGGGTTTTTTATTTAAGATGTTGTCTTCCCCTCTCAAAGATTGCGTCTTTTTCTTGGCCCATTACTTTAGATGTCTGTTTTCTGATCCCATATTTCATGTAGTGCATCCAAAGTATGCTGCTGCAGGAATTTCTGGATTGTTCTGATGTTCACAAATGGAGATTACGCCCCTCACCGGCTGGAGCAAAGCCTTGTTTCTTTCCTTTGTTGATGGCAATGCAGTCAACATGTTTCATATGATAAACAATAGACATTAAGATCAATGTCTTTTTAGTATAGCTACAACAGTGACATAAAGCCTTCTGAACAAATCAATGTGCTGTTTATCATATCTGTCCTGGATAAAGCCATTGTCAAGACTTAAAGTGGGATATAACATTTTCCAGAAAGCATTTAAATGCCTTTGGAGCTGAAAGAAGCTTAACCTATATTTGGCCGTATGAATCAAACATGGGGGGTTGAGGGATGTCCATGTGCTGTTGTGAAGTATCAGCTGCCGCTGTTCGGTCGATCATTCATCCCCTTGTGTCCTCATTCATTAAGAATTTGGTGAAAGTGGCTCCATTGAATCTATTTACATTCATTGGTTTTATTCATTTTATGGCTTTAAATATCTTTACCTATTTGATGTTTGCTAAAGCACATTTGTAGAAAACTAGGGGACCAAAATTTTATATCACGATAACGATATATATCACAATATAGTAAAAGTTTTCTGGAAAATCAATCAAATTGGTTTATATATACTATAACCCTATTGTAATGCCTATTTGTGGAACTGCAGTCAGTGAATTAAATAAATAAAAGTCAACCTTACCAAAATGCTAAATATAAAAGTATGCCATATGTCAGTTTAAAATTATTATTATTATTATAAACTGAAGATCTTCTCAAAGAAATGCGACAAAGAAAATAAAACAATTAAAAAAGTCCAATTCAATGAAAAACTAAATATCATATATCTGTTACGTCTTACAAAATATGATTTAGAGGTGATAAAACAGATTGCTTGTCCAGTATTACGTGTGATTGTCATCGTATGAACCACAGATGTCGCACTTGTTTTAATAACAAGCTTCTCTTCATTTTTTCGACCTGTTTGGGAGTCATCCTGTTCTGTGGAGATTTTGTTCTCCATTTGGGGTTTTCTTGGGTCAAAAATGATTGAGTAGCGTGAGTGATCCCGCTCTGAGCTCTCCCGTCTCTGGAGCACAAATATCAGAAAGCCTGCTGGATTTATGCACTTTGGAGTTCCAGAGACCAAAGTGAAACATTCTCATGTCAAATGAGAAGAATATTTAAATGAAAGGTCATGAGGTCATGAAATTTGCTTGGGCGGCCGCAGAAAACTTTCAATGCCAGAAAAAAGCTGTCCATGTTTCTTCAATTCTCTCAGTCTCTCGTGAAGCCCTGCCCACTGATAGATAAGCCCAAACTGCGCACATGGGTATTTATATATCGCGATATACACGATATAGCAAAATCTCTATTGATTAATACTTTATATAGTCGGTACGATATACATCGTCATATCGCCCAGCCCTAATAAATATGATAATTTATAAAATCTGCTTTTACGATGCTTTTGGGAAATGGTTTGTAATTCTAAGATATGTACAATTGTTTCTGAAATATACTTAAGCTTACAATGCTTTTGGGAAGCAATGCATAATTCTAAAACTATTGTTTATACAATCTAATAAGACGTACGATACTTTTGGAAAATGGTCCGTAAATCTAAGATGATTCGTGCAATGGTTTTTGCAATCTATTTAGGCTTATAATGCTTTTTAGAATCGCTCTGTAATTCTAAGATGATTCATACGATCATTTCTTGTATCTACTTAGGCTTATGTTGCTTTTGGGAAACAGTCCATAAAAGTACGATGATTTTTACAAATGTTTCTTCAATCTTACAGTGCTTTTATGATTTCGAAGTCTTGAATTTTTCAAAGATTTATAGTGCTTAAGGGAAATGGTCAAAAATTGTAAGGTGATTCATACTATCATTTCTACAGTATACAGTATTTACAGTATACGATTACTATGCTTTTGGGAAACGGTCCAAAATTCTAAGATAATTCGTACAATCTTACAATGCTTTTGGGTAACGCAGCCCAGAATATCAGCGAGCTTTGGGGGTGGACACTTTTTGACTTTGGCCTTTTAGCAACAACACAGAACACACAAGCAATGCCCTAGCAACCACACAGCAAAACACTGGCAACCACCCACAACTCCCTAGCATAGTGGTGGCAAGTTTTGCATGGGCACATCTATAGTTGTGTTATGTTTTAACACATACTCTGCAGGAGGTGTTTGAAAGGGGGACATTTCTGTTTCTTGTTCTTCCACTTCTTAGACATGACATTAATGTTTCCCATGAATCTGCAGGAATTTCTCACTCTTGAATCATAGCTTTTGCTAATTCTATAGGTGATGATGGAAAAGGGTCTTTGTAAAGCCTGCAGCACTGAGTTTACTCATCAGCCTGCCTCACTGTATATACCCCCTAAAGAGAACCTGAGACCGCTAACAGCAGAGCACTAGAACTTCATCACATTGTTGCATTATGATGAAGCTGCTATTTCACTGCGATCATGTTGCATGGGATGGTGAGAGAGATAACATTTTTGGCACAGCTGATCTCAGAGCCATGATTGCTGCAGAAATGTATTCTTAGAATATTTGTATTCAAACTAAACCTTTGTTCTGGTGTAAATAATAGTTGTGCGTTTCAGGGCCTTTGGGTATTGTCTGGGTGAATGGTGCGTTTTTTTCAGATGGGTTAATGTCCCTGCCCTGTTTCTGTGCAGAAACATTCATTGTCTGGTTTTAAATGAATGGTTTCTTGCATGCAACATCAGGTCAAGGAATTTGTTAATCCACATTGTAGTGAGTTGAAACTGCTCAATGCAAAGTTTAGTTTTCAAGTAGTTTCATGTTGTCACGAGTTTGGCTGATGATTAATTGTCATACAAATAATTTTCTCAGAAATAATTTTCACGGAAATTTCATAAATGTGGCTCCAAGATGAAACAGCTGAGAAGTAGCAAATGAGCAAAAACGTTTTATTCTCTTGATAAAACATCTAAGTGGCTGCAAAAGTAGTAATCACGTCTTGTAGAAATTAGAGGCCTTGGCATTGGAAGGATGAAAACAAATGTTCTGCCTTTCTTAATTCAATGCCTGGATTATTTCAAAATATCCTGTCTCCAAATCCCACAGATGTCTTTGACCTTTTATGCCTCTAACAGCTTCGCTATTCCTCTTTATGCTAGCACAGAAACTCATGGCAGAAAGTGCCCGGTAGGTATGCATGGGAATCTTGAGGCACCCCATGATTCAATTCCATTCAGAAAGCTGTACTAAAACATATACACTTAGAAATGACTTAGAAAAGAATAAAGGGTCATAATAACCCTGTTTCAGAGTCAGCTCTGTGGGTTTCGGTCTGAGTGAATGAAAAACCGCATCAGAGTGACTGTAAGCTTTGTTGGCATCTTGTTTCCTTTGGATCCACATGAGAATGATCAACCCATGATTGTAATTCCTTTGTAAATACATGTTCCCTTTAAATATACAGTTCATTATGCAGAACATTGGTTGGTTGGTTGATTCTCATGAAAATGTCCTGGCTCTATTTTACTCTACAGTCAAAAGAAACAAATAATAAATTGTATGTTGCATATATAAAATGAAGCCTTTTAAGATTATGAAAAAATAAATACAAATTTGACATTGTGACATATTTTCATGACAGTTGCACACGTTTTACCCCCCCCAAATCTCATTACTGCTCCGCCAAAATGTAAAAATTTTATAAATTGCAAAATGTACTGTATATACACCAATGAGCTAAAACCTTATGACCACTCATAGGTGAAGCAAATAACATTTATCATCTCCTAACAAGGCCACATGTCAAGGTCTGGGTAGATTAGATGGTAAGTGAACAGTCAGTTCTCGTACTCAATGTGTTGAATGCAGGAGTAAAGACCTGAGCGACTTTGACAAGGGCCAAATTGTTATGGTCAGATCATCTCTGAAACAGCAAGGATTGTGGGGTGCTCCCACTCAGCAGTGGTGAGTACCTAACGACAGTGGTCTGAGGAGGGACAAACCACAAACTGGCGATAGGGTGTTGAGCACCTAAGGCTCATCAATGCACGAGGGCAACAAAGGCTATCCCATCTGGTCCGAACCTAGAGAAGGTCTACTGTGGCACAAGTCACCTAAAATTTGAATGATGGTTAGGGGAGGAATGTGTCAACACACAGTGCATCGCACCCTGCCCATGATGATGCCTGTCCACCATCGAAAGCGCCTACAATGGGCACGCAAGCATCAGAAGTTGGCTTTGGAGCAGTAGAACAAGTTCGTCTGGTCCGATGAGTGACTATTTGTTTTACATCACGATTATGGCCATGTACGTGTGCGCTGTTTACCTTGGAAAGTTATGGCACCAGGATGCATTGCTCTGGGCAATGTTCTGCTGAGAAACCGCCCATTCATGTGGACGTCAATTTGGCACGTGCCACCTACCTAAACATCATTGCAAACCAGGTACACCCCTTCATGGCAATGGGATACCCTGATGGCAGTGGCCTCTTTCAGAAAGATAATGTGCCCTTCCACACTGCGCACACATTAAGCTGGAGTGGTTTGAGGAACATGATGAAGAGTTCATGGCCTCCAAATTCCCCAGATTTCAATCTGATAGAGCATCTTTTTACTGTGACATAGTAAAAAAAATATCTTATGTATTAATTTGGTGTTAAAAATGACCAGGACATTTTCTTGACTGGTTTAGTGAGAATCACCTTGTTGATGATTATGTTTTTTTTTTTTTTTTACATAAAGCTAATTTAGTCTTTTTGTGCTTGGCTGTTTAACTTATCTGAATCTATTAATTTGTGTTATTTGATCCAGAACCGATCAAGATTAAGATTAAGGAACAATCATTTGAGAAACCCACCCCTGGAGTCTAGGTCCTGGGTTATCTTGCTGTGGTAAAGTTGACAATTACCCCCCCCCAAAAAAAAACTGCACTCTTTATACAGTCAACCTCTTTGCTCCGTGATTATCCCACCCTGTTCACTTGCCACGAAAAAAGACCTGTCATACACTTGGCAGAGGTTATAGTGTTAGATTTCCTGCATCAAGTTCCTCCCTCAGCATTCCGCTGTAATTGAGAGAGTACAGGCTCTTTTGTGACTCCCAAACACCAGGAAGCGGAGGAGAGACAACGGACAGAGGGAAAAAGAGAAAGCATATCTATTTTGCTTTGTGTGATGTCATCTGAGAGCGAGCGGTTCACTCTTGTAGCTTGGCTTTCTCTCCCTTCCCCTGACAAGCTGCTGGCAGAGCGCAAGCACATTAAGAAGTTAAGTCAAATGGGCCACGGAGACAGAAGGGGGGAATTAACAGAGGGTCAAGCATCTACCAATCACCATGAGCCCGTCAAAGCATAAATGGAGCTGTGGCAGATGTTGCCTGAATAATGCGAGGGGGGCGGGACCTTGAGCTCTGTGCCAGGAGGGTGTCTGTCATAGCCGGTTGGACGACAAGAGAGGCAGGAGCAGCTTTTTTGTTTCTCCTGGAGCTTACGGCTTTGTTTTCCCGGATTTGAGGATTTGTATTGGGATATGCCACTAATGTGTGTCCAGGATTCCTCTGTGTGGATAACTGGATGGGAATGCTCAGGAAAATCTAAACATACAAGCACTGTTGCACTGGAAATGTCTATGATGGAGTTTCGAGAAACTAAGGAAAGCACCAATGACAAGTTGTGACAATGGGTATAAAAGGAAGCTTGTAGGATTGTCATAACGGAGAAGGATGTTTAAGAGAAATAATTAATTGTGTTGAAGTATTGAAGAGTTACCAGAAGTTTATTTTAATACGTTTTCTTTTTCATGAACTTTATTTTAGGAATTACTCTTTTCTATCATGTATAGTATATTTGTGGTCTTTTTAAAAATTGTACATTCATACACATTTGTTAAAAAGTATATTTGTGTGCAGTGTTTTGCTCTTAAACCGCACTGCTTTATTTTTTTTGTACCTTTTTGCTGGGGCAAAGTGTCTAATCCTAGCCTAGTATCTTGGAAAATTGTACAAGAAGGTGTCTTAATTTTGCCCTTTTAAAGCTTCCTCTTAAAATGCACTGCTTTATTAATTTTCATAACTTTTATTGGGGTAAAGTGTCTAATGCTAGCCTAGTAACATGTAAATGTGCACATAAAGGCATCTTTATCTTCCCCCTTTAAAGTTTCTTTCATGTTTGCAAGAGATTGTTGCACTAAAACCTTTACCTCATTTTAATCATCATTTGTATGTTATTGCCATAATGGGCAAGCCTCTGAGTCGTCCAGACTGTCTACGGCAGAACCCTTCCTGTGTGGGCAAACGAGATGATGAGGACCTCAACATTGATGACTGTTACGTTCCTCAGAGGTCCATTTACGACACAGTGCGGCTGAATGAGCAAATTGACTCGGGATCCAAGGGTAGTCTGTCCTCCAGGCACTTCATCGGCACTTTGCCCTACAGCCATCGCACCCTGGACATCAACACACTCTGTGGGAACGGCAACTTGGCTTCTTCTAGTGCTTTTGATCTCCGCAGTAGGGATACGGCACAATTGGATGAGCGTGTGTTGTTTGACGGCTTGAAGTATAATGGAGATATTATCCGGGGTGCAGTCACCATGCTGTGTAAGTCACGGCCGGCAGGTGAGATGGAGCCTCCTCAACACCGCCGTTCCTGGCGGACTTTCGCCCCTGCTAACCGCAGCGAGTACAGCAGCTGCAGTGGAATGTTCTGCAATGACGGAACCGGCCAGCATGGTGTGGGCCAAGTTGGGAGAGGACGTAGTATGACTAACTCACTTACCTCGGAGGGGGACTCGGGCCTTTGCAGTCCCACTGTGGAACAAGAACAAAGAAACCAACAAGCCCAGAGAAGACCCAGGCCTAGCACGAGAAGCCTTTCTTCTACTGAGGGAGTGCATGTATCAGGGGACCTGAAACCAGGACGTTCTCTAAGCTCAGGCCAGGAAGAGTTCCCCTACTCCAAGAGAAAAGACTTTTTACCTTCACCGCTTTATTACACAGAGGCATCGAGACTTGGAAGCCAACAATGCAATGAAACATGCAACTTAAACCTCATTGTAGCTTCGAACACTAATGGTGAATGTTCAGATATAAATGCCAGGATGTTGTCAGAGTCTAGTAGTAAAATGAGAAACGCAACATACAAGTCAAGATCTAGAACTTTGTCGGGATATGACGAATTACCCACTGCCGAGCTTCTTGAAGATAGTTGTCCACAAGAGGACTGTGAGCTGCTCAGTGTTGTGGTTACGCAGCCAAATCCAAATCACCAACAGAATCCAGAGCAACATGTAATTAAAGATGAAAAGTGTTACGAATATGAGCAAAGAGCTACCGACTCCAAAATGGCCGACTTGGAGGATTTCTTGTTGTTAGTGGAAAGGGAGGGAGGCTTTGCCAATCGAATAAAACACATGGACGATGAAGATATTGAGAGTTTATTAACATCCATAGCTGAATGTTCGCAGATGGAACTTGTGGCCTTGCCTTGTACGCAGGTATCCTGAAATAGCCCGGATGAATGTTGATCATTTAATTAGCATTTCCTGGGAGGGTGACTAGTGCCAATGACTAGTGCCATTTGCCCTTTATCAGATTTGGACATGGCTCAATTGAGTTTGTTGTGATTGTTGGTCAGTGACTCAGATATTGTGATCCAGCTCTGCTGGCTATAACAGATAGTAGGAGCCTTTCACAACAAACCAGAGTATACGTAATGCCCATTTGAATGAAAGTACCTCACCATATAAGGCTGGTGGCCACTACATATTTACTTAACCTACTGAAAAGATCAGCATTGTTTTGGATGCTGGTCTCCAGCATGGAATGCTTAACCAGCAAGACTTTCATGGTCAATCAGCCGAACGAGAATGATCATGCAGGTCTACCAACTTCACCAGCCATGTTTTGCCGGTGAACAGAATTGCTCTGTTGGTCCATCTGCTAGACCATCACCAAACATCAATAACTAATAACTGGAAATGCTGGTCTTAACTGGTCTTTTCAGCAGGGTAGGGACAAATGTGACTTGTATTGATAAGAACTGATTTGTGCTTGTTGTAGCAAGGTATTATTACATTTCTTGTCAGTGTTGTTTAAAACTGGGTTTCTCAACCTCTTGCCCATCATCAATGACCCACTGGGGGGTGGGGGAGATAATTTAATAGGTACTTAATTTAGTTATGTTTATATGCTTATAATATAGTGGCCTAATATCTATAGCCCAATATTTGTAGCTTTGGTGCTGCTGGCTGAAGTTTTCTGATGGTTCCTTACCACACTCTCTACAGTTTTAGTAAGTTTTAGCACAATGTGAGGACTTCTCAGATGGTCCCTTAATCACCACAATTTCCAACAATACCAAGGTTAATTTAATGATCTTGAACGATTTTGTGGTGATGCTGTCGGGTCAGCTTAAATACGGGGCATATCGCATACCGTAGATCCCGTATTTTACGAGACTGGTGGCAACCCTACTTGGGACTGCCGCTCTGAAATTATGATGTTCAGAGATTGGATTGCATTCAGACTAGCACGGTAATGCATGGAGTTAGTGCTTGCAATGCTACATAAAAAAAATAAAATTCGTAGCAGTGATGGATTATTGTGATTGGACAGCTAATAAATAACAATTCAACAATAGAGGTCACTGTTGCCCAAACATTGCAAATGTGCAGTTCTATCCTTCTTATTGGTAATTTGTACTTATGACAGAAAAGATCTAGAAGACAATGATTCGCAACCCACTTTTGTTGTTGAGAAACCCTAGTTTAAAAGTTCAACAGTAACAGTAAAGTGCAAAGCAAAAGTAGCAAAGCAATGATCCAAGTAATCTCACATGTTCCTCCTACAGAGTTGTTCTCACCAGTATCTCAATGTCTCAAAAGTGAGATATGAAGTCAAACATTACTAATCAAATACTTCTAATAGAAATTATCTTGGCTATGCTAGTGCTGTACTCTTGCTGTATGTAAACAAGTGTCATGTTTTGGTCTATTTCCAATTCTCCTTAATAATTTTAGGAGAGACATTTGATACAAAGTTGAGGCTTAAATAAACCATATCTCTGAACTTCAATGAGTCACCTTTCCACCTTATCTATGAAAGAGCGCCATCTGAGCTATAACATTTCCTCTGTGCTTGAGTTTCACTCACAACAAAAAAGAAAAGAAAAAAAACTTAGGGCTTCCCAGAATCACCCATTCTTGAAGTAAATCAGTCAAGAAATGCTTAAATAAGTTCTTCAAACATTAAGTAGCTTCTAACTCTTTTTCCATTTAAGATTTTCCATTTGATGTTTACTGTTCTTTTATATTTTTCACTGACTTCAGGTTTTCCAGAAGGAAGTCATTGAGTCACTGCAGAGCCAGTTGCAGCAGCTGAACTCTCTTGGTCAGGGGTTGATCCTGAACGCCGCCAAAGGCACTAGCACCAAGAACCTCGAGCAGGACCTGGAGGAGGTCAACACCAAATGCAACACCCTCAACAAAAAAGTGAGGCCCTTCAGGTGTAAAAAAAACTATTTAAGTTGTGAAAATGTATGGATGAGCTATGTTTAATTGTGCTATGATTTTTTTGTCCATTGCACTCTGGAATGCTTATTATCTATTATTAACAGTCATAATTGAATTGTGTACCTGTGCAGGTGAGTAACTAACCAAAACTAGTCATGTTACTAACTTAACCACATTTTTCAGTAGTGTGATAGTAGTTTAGCTGTTTTCAAAATAGTGTAGCTGTTCTAGTATAAAGAGATGCATTCCAAGAAATGTTGGTGTAGCATAATGAAACTGAAACTCTATGTGTGGCCCTGCGATGGACTGGCGACCTGTCCAGGGTGTCCCCCGCCTTTCGCCCAATGTTAGCTGGGATAGGCTCCAGCCCCCCGCGACCCTGTACATAGGATAAGCGGTTGACAATGGATGGATAGGATGGACATCTCTAGAATGTCCTCCCTTCCAATGATGTTTGCAAGAGTGATTCATTTAACCAAATTGTTTCACTTAAATTATTTGTTTAAAAAAAAAAGATTTATTGATTCCTTTGAGTCACCAATAAATACTGCTCTAAGTATTATAGTTTTTTTGTTGTTGGTTTGTAAATTAAAGTGTATTAGTATAAATTATATGTTCAAGTTTAAGTGATGCTGTCACCCTAATTATTTAGTTTACACTCTTGTTTAAGATCAATCAGTAGTTGCTGTAGATTAGTTTAATTGAAAACTTGTAACTTTTAATTAGGAGTAGAGATTTGGACTGTAGCAAGCTTAAGTTTCTGTGTAGATTCCCCAACAGTACACTGAGATTGTAAACGTGTTGTTGTCAGGTTGCGGAGCGATCGGCGCAGCTCCATGAAGCCCTGCTGCACTGTGGCAGATTCCAGGATGCACTGGAGTCTCTTCTCAGCTGGCTCACAGACACTGAGGAACTGGTGGCCAATCAGAAGCCTTCATCAGCAGAGTTCAAAGTGGTCAAAGCACAGATACAAGAACAAAAGGTAAAAAGTCAGGATTAACATTTTAAATAAATTAGTAAATAAACAGTAGCCATAAGAGTGATCAGAAGTTTTATGCTGATTTGTATTTGACCCTATTTGTTCCTCCTGTTCTGTGTAGCTGCTGCAGAGGCTGCTGGATGAGCGCAGAGACACAGTGGAGCTGATTAGGACGGAGGGGCTAAAGGTGACCGAGTTAGCTGACACCGTTGACAAGGATAAGATTGCAAGAGAGCTTGAATGCTTGGGGCAGAGGTGGGATGCCCTACTCAAGAAAGCTGAAAACAGGTACATTTCCATCCATTATTAGATTTTGGAAATGAAGTGGTTCTTTTTTACAAGGCTGTGTGTAACTTTTCAAAATGTGTATAGACTAAAATCATGTTTAGACCATGGCTGTTTTAGAGTGGTTTGGGTTTTTTAAATATATTTCAATAAAGATGATTTTGCTCTCCTCTCGAATAGGTTAAGAATTGTAAGGAAGTTTGGTTCCACTGAATGATTCTGGTTTGCTAACAATTTCCTTAACTATTCTTTTAGTCATTTTGAGGGTGCAGGTGTACAGTACTTCATCATTAACTATGAACAAATTACACTGCTAGAATGTTTGAAAACCAGAAAGGGTCACAATATTGTAATTTTTTTTTTTTTTTTTTCATTTTTGAACACTACATCTGGCTGTTTCTTTAACTTCCAATGCTTTCACATCCCAGGAGTTGATTTTTAAGAAGAGCTTTCAGGGGGTCTGGGTAACTCAATGATTATTGATGCTGACTATCACACCTGGAGTTGTGAGTTCTAATCCAGGGTGTGCTGAGTGACTTCAGCCAGGTCTTCCAAGCAACCAAATTGGACCGGTTGCTAGAATGGGTAGAGTCATATGGGGTAACCTCCTCGTGGCCGCTATAATGTGGTTCTCGCTCTCTGTGGGGCGTGTGTTGAGTTGAGCGTGAATGATGCAGAGAATAGTGTGAAGCCTCCACATGCGCTACATCTCTGCTGTAACGCGCTCAACAAGCCACGTGATTAGATGCAATGATTGACGTCACAGATGCGGAGGCAACTGAGATTCATCCTCCACCACCCGGATTGAGGCGAGTCACTACGCCACCATGAGGACGTAGAGAGCATTGGGTATTGGGCATTCCAAATTGGGGAGGGGAAAAAAAAATTGTGTACTTGTTTACCAAGTTGAAAAAATGGTCAATGAAGATGCTTGAGATGAAATATGAGAGAAGTGATGTTTGAAGAAAACAAATAAAAATCAAGGTACATTTCACTTGTGAGAGGAGTATTTTTATTGGACGTCATTTCAGATCAAGCTGTAAATTTGCCAGATAACAAAACGTGTATTTAGGATACATAAAACGATAGCTATGAAATCATCCTTAGAAAGTCAAAAAATGTATTTCCATCTGCTTAATTTTCACCACCAAATTCTATTAAACACAAATCCGTATGTGATTCTTTCACAAAAAAAAGAAGTCCTGTGACGCATGTATAAACACTGTTGGACATTGTTAGTAGACACATTTAATTAAATGCCACTCATTTGATATTTTCTCATTTATACCTTTTTAAATATTATAAATATTATATACCTTTATTAAAATGTAAGTGTTCACATGCTTTTTTGGGCCACTGTATGTTGGTCAAACAATTATAATATTTCATGTCTTTACTGAACACATCCCATTAAACATTCACAGTTCTGTGGAAAAGTAAGTGAATGCTTAGATTTAATAACTGGTCGATCCTCCTAGCAATAACCTCAATTAAGCATTTCCAGTAGCTGTGGGTTACAACTGCACAAAATTCAGAAGGAATTTGGGACAATTCTTCATTACAGAACTGCTTCAAATCAGTCATATTCTTAGGATGTCTGATGGGTACCGCTCTCTCTGACTGGGTCACTCCAAAAGGTGGATCGGCTTTTTTTTTTATGTCATTCTGTAGTGGATTTACTTCGATGTTTAGGTTCATTGTCCTGCTGCATCACTCAACTTCAACTGACATTCAACTGGCACACAGCAACCCTGACATTATCCTGTAGGATATCTTGATAAACTTGGGAAGTTATATTTCCCTTGATGATAGCAAACTGAAGCAGCAACAGCCCCAAATCATGATGCTCCCTCCACCGTACATCACCGTTGGGATGATGTTTTGATGTTGGTATGCGGTGCCCTTTTTATGCCATTCGTAGTTCTGCCTGTTCTTCCCAAACAATTCATCCTTAGTTTCATCAATCAACAAAAACTTTTCCCAGTAGCGTTGTGGAGTGTCAAGGTGGTCTTTGGCAAACTTCAGGTGCGCAGCAATGTTTTTTGTTGGTATGATGTCCTGTCATGGACTTCATACCTGTTTAATGTTTTCAGTATAGCAGACTCATGAACAGAGATGTTAAACAGTCCCAGTGATTCCTTCAAGTCTTTAGCTGTCACTCTAGGGTTCTTTTTTACCTCATTGAGCATTCTGCGGTGTGTCCTTTTGAGTCATCTTGACTGAATGGGCACTTCTAGAGAGAGTAGCCACAGTAAAACATCTCCATTTATAGACAATTTGTCTAACTGTGGACAGATGAATATCTATCTTTACAACCCTTTCCAGCTTTATGCAAAGCAACCATTCTTGGTCCGAGGTCTTCTGAGATCACTTTTTTGCAAGGCATGGTCCAAATCAACAAATGCTTCTTGTAAACAGCAAAAGTATCTCTAACCCACACCTCCAATCTCGTTTCATTAATTAGATGCCAGGTTTGCCAACTCCTGACTTAAACTAGCTTTTGTTGATGCTTTAGCCTATGGGTACACATACTTTTTCCAACCTACACTGTGAATGTCTGAATGATGTATTCAATATGTACAAGAACAATATAATAATTTGTGTGTTATAATTTAAAACTGATTGTGTTTGTTAATTATTGTACCTTAGATGAAGATCAAACCAGATTTTAAGACTGAAATTTGTACATAAATGCTGGTAATTCTAAAGGCTTCACATACCTTTTCTTTTCGCTGTATATTGGTGTCCAGTCATGTCCAGCAATAAACGTTTGACTTTTATGCAATGTCCTTGGCAGACATAAGCTGTTGGAAAGTATTTTGGTGGTGGCGCAGCAATTCCACGAGACCCTTGAGCCTTTAACAGAGTGGCTGAGCGCTACTGAAAAACGACTGGCCAACTCTGAGCCCACTGGCACCCAGACGTCCAAGTTAGAGGAGCAGATTTTACAGCAGAAGGTACAGAACCGTCTATAGTGACCCACAAAGCTCATGTGACCTTATTTAGTATGTTTTTCATCGTGTTTTACTTATTTTATCCATTTTCCATCAATCCTGTTATGGCACTTTCCATGAGTAAGACACGGAACAGGGCATGAAAATATGAAGTCAAAGGTAAAAAAACAAACTCAACCTCAGGAGGGAAAACTAAATATTATATGATCTGCTTTATTTTCTACTCATTTTAAATAAGGATTTCCATTTTGGGTGATGTCTAAATACAGTTTATTAAACTGATTTAGTTTTTTTCTTGCAATAAACATTAAATAGACATGACAAGATTTCTATAAAAAGTCACTAATACTGAGGTGGGGCAGGCCAAATTACTAAACATTTGATGTCTTCAAAACTACCTACTTTTTATGTAAGTTAATTTTACCAAAGAAAAAAAAAGAGAATCTGAATTGTGCCTCTAATACACATAATAAATGCTAAAAAAAATTATCATCAACCGAGATCAATCAAAATATACAAGTTTGCAATTTTCAAATTCATTAGGCAAGTTTAAGAATATCTGGTAGTTCCAAAAAAAATAAAAAATGCCTCTGTTAGTTATAATAAATACTTAGAATAATAATAAAGTAACATGAAACAAAGTGCATCCTATTCATGGAAAGAGCCTCATTCATTTATGTTGCAATCCCATGTTTTTCACACACATTCATTTGTTCCTTTCCTTTTTTTGACATTATGGTTTCTCCACCCTGGTTTTGTGACACCCTGGTAATCAGGCCATAGAGGAGGAGGTAATGGGCCGCAGTAAGATCTTGTATCAGGCCATGAGTCTGGGTCAGTCTCTACGGGCCGTCGGCTGTGTGGATGACAAGCAGTTGGTGCAGGCAAAGCTGGACAACACACAGAGAAGCTATATAGAGCTGCAGGAGTGTTGCCGCAGGAAAGGCGAGCTGCTGCAGCAGGCGTTGGTTAATGCGCAGCTCTTTGGTGAGGATGAGGTGGCGCTCATGACGTGGCTCAATGAAGTCCACGGCAAACTGAGTGAAGTCTCCGTACAAGACTACACAACGGCTGTGCTGGCAAAACAGCATGATGAGCAGCTGGTACTTTAAAAGCTCCTCCTCTTAAGGCTATTTCACCCTGTTTTGTTCATTTAATTTATCTGTTTTCAGTGCTGTGGTTTGATTTGTGTTGCCCTGTCAGATGTCGATGACTGATGTATTTCCTGATATCTAGGCTCTTCATGAAGACATCGAATTGAGGAAACAGAATGTTGACCAGGCCATTCAAAACGGGTTAGAACTACTGAAACAGACCACAGGTGAGATGATAAACTGATTAAAAGCTAACTTTTAAACTTATTTACTAAAAATGTTTTCCAAACGTTTTGGTTGTTGAAATTTCCTGTTATGTTAATGTGAGGAGAAGGATATTATGCACAACATTTTTTGAAAGTAATATCTTAAATTATTTGGAAATAAAGGAATATTCCACCCAAAAATGACAAATCTGACATATAATGTCCACGCTTACATGCAAAATGGTTTATTCCAGGGTTTTTGCAGAAAGCGGCGTTCTGAAATGTCATGTAAACAAGAACAATGATTTCCTTATGCCGATTTAACACACCTAGGTTTCTCCCAGAGACCGTAGCTTAATGTGGCCATGTAAACATATAAGCAACATTCTAACAGGTTTTTGAAGAGTGCGTGGAACAGACCAGGCAACAAACGTCATAGGATGGAGCCCAACAAGTCAACACAGCGGACGAATTGAACATTTCTGGGATTACAGTGGGAAAAGCATATACACTATAAACTATACCCATTACACACACCAAAGTAAAATATCAACAGTCCCTCACGTTCGCGTATATGCTCTTGTACATCCCAGAGTTTTATATAAGAGGGAATCCCCACTTGCAGCGCAGTTACACTGTATATATCGATGGAAACAAACTCAGCACAGCAACAACTCAAATATCTGGATATAAAGCAAAGTATGACGCTCCTGTTCTACCCACTCCGTACAGGACTGGAACCGGCATCTCTGGCATGGGAGGTGGGTGCGCTAACAAGGCTGCTAAAGGCTGCAGCCTCTAGCGTCAGTCGCTAGTGCACCTCTTGAAGTTAGGAGAGTGAGGTTTATGCACATTGCACAGCTATCTATCAGCTGGCCACAGTTACATTTACCCCCTAAACCTCACTCCCATCTGGGTCATGGCACCATTGTGATGCTCCTGTTCTACCCGCTCCGTACGGGACTGGAACCGGCATCTCTGGCATGGGAGGTGGGTGCGCTAACAAGGAGGCTAAAGGCTACAGTCTTTAGCATCAGTCGCTAGTGCACCTCTTGAGGTCAGGAGAGTGAGGTTTATACACATTGCACTGCTCTCTATCAGCTGGCCACCGTTACAGACGCAATGGAGAATAAAAGAGTGAGAGAAAGCTGCTTACTGACTGAGCCGCATGAATACAGGAGTAAAGAGTACACCTCTTATACAGTGCATGTAAACGGGAATGCTGCTTTCATGCAATAACCTTTTTCTTGCAATAACCCGCTTTCTGGTGTCCATATAAACAAAGTAATTTACTCACTCTCATGTTGTTCCAAACCTGTATGCTGTTATTTTTCACACAGCTCTTTTCCATACAACACCAGTCCATAGACACACTTAAAACTACCTAAAGAACTCAATAAAAGCACCTTTTTAGTAGTCTTTACAACTCGTGTGCTACATTCCAAATCTTCTGAAGTCATATGATAGCTATGTGTGATGAACGGACCAAAACTAAGGTTATTATTTGCTGAAAGTCTTTCTCAATGTGTGTATTTTGCTCTAAGTATGTTTTTTTTTCTATCAATGTGAGAAAGTTTTTCTAATACATTTGTTCCTAATATGTGGGTAATCTTTACATAACATTAGTCTAAGTTTTTGGAATGTTCCCCGTGGTGAAAAGTTATCAATGCTCTGAAACTGTATGAATACATTTGTATCGTTTTCACTTGCATTCAGGCGATGAGGTTGTTGTCATCCAAGGCAAACTAGATGGAATAAAGACCAGGTATTCAGAGATCAACACAATGAGCAGCAGTGTTTCAAAGACTCTGGACAAAGCTCTGTCTCACGCCACCAAGCTGCAAAACACACATGAGGAACTGAACTGCTGGCTGGAGAAGGTGGAGTCCGAACTGGCCACGTTTGAAACTCAAGAGCCAATCGGAGAGCAGCTGACTCACTTACAAGAGAGGCAAAAAGTAAGTCTAGTAAATCACTCATGAGCTCTCTTTAATGGCCCAATTGTTTCTCCAAGACTTAAGAAAAAAAAAAACAGAAGAGATCTCAACAGTGTCTCAAACTGTGCTCACATTTGCCGATATAACAGTCTGCAGATCAAAAAATCAGAGATCTAGATGTTTATAGAGCTTAACTTGAATTAAACCTGAAGTCCCCAGAGCTATAAAAAGAACAATTTTGCAATGCACTATATGAACTGATGATTTGTTGACTGTCATGTCCAGGCACTAATGCAGGATGTTAAGGATCAGAAGCCACTGCTGGACTCTCTGAATGAAGTCAGCAGTGCTCTGCTGGAGCTTGTTCCATGGCGAGCTCGAGAAGGGCTGGACAGAATGATCACCGATGACAACGAGCGCTACAGATCAGCCAATGATGCTGTTAGCCAGCATGTGGACAAGACTGGAGCTGCCATCTTAAAATCACAGCAGGTACAGTCCATGGTCCTCAGCTGCTTAAATACATAGCACCAGCCCTTTATTAGTAACACACACTGGGAAGTTTGTTTGAAGCCCCAGACAAAGCAGTGTCTGTTTCTTGCCAAGGGTGATTAGCGCCATTGTGCTGTTAATTCTTACTGCTATAATATCATTCAAACTGAATTCATCCTCTCTAGCAGCCTTCATGCTATTTACATAATACACTAATGGAGTGTGACCCGCATTGATTACATTTGCATCGCATTAGTGTGTTCATAGTACCAGGAAAAAAGGATTTTGTGCAACAAAAAAAAAAATAATAATAATAATTACCTATTTTCATTTTTTCCTGAATAATATTTTTATATGTTTTAGTTACGGTTTCTTGCATCAAAAACTCTGTCTGACCCTCAAACAGGCTTTTGTTGTACATTTAAGACTTAACCACTGTTATGATTGGCTAATTTCTTTGCATGCAAAATGGGTAACAACCTGGCAAGATATACTGTAAATATGATGGATTCTGTCTAAGCCCTTTTTGTTATAGTTAAGTCAAAGCCTTAAAGATACCTCAAAAATGTTTAACGCCTAACAGGTCTCTAGGTAGACTAATCATTATTATTATAATTTTTTATTTATTTATCATGTATTGTTATTTTGTGAAATGTTATGTTTGATGTTTGGTGTTTAGACTGATATCGTTCTCATTATTTGCTCGCTCTTTTTCTTGATGTGAAGTTCGAGGAGGCAGCTGCTGCTGAGCTGGCGTGGCTGACTGAGGCAGAGAGGAAGTTGTCACCTCTTGGTGACGTTAAACTCGAGCCGGAGCAGAATTTAGCTCAGCTTCAGGCTCAGAAGGTCAGTCAGATGTTTGGGTGGTCGTCTATAACCTGAACTGTCACATAAACGTCCTTTATAAAGCATCTGTGGTTCACTTTCTCCTGCAGAGTTTCTCAATGGACATTATGAGGCATAAAGACGCCGTGGATGGCATTGTAAAGACCGGCGAGGCCATTATGAGCAGCAAAGATGAGGTCGAGAAGCAGAAACTGAGGGTAAATGAGAAATTAATAAGATTAAAGATGTGCGGTATGAAAATCTTATATCAAAAGTTGGTTTGTATCACACTGACAATATTTATCACAGTATAGTTATTTTAGCTGGAAACTGTTTTTTTATATTAAAGGTGCACTCAGTAATTTTTTAAACAAGTTTTATTCCTAAAGAAATCAATTGTAATTTTGAAACACATGTATAAAATCATTAGCACTAAGATAAAGACTCCAATCATTTTAGTAACCTTAAATTGTTTTAATTCTACATGGAGAGATTAAAACAAACTCTGGTGCGATTGCTCTGTTAGTGCGGTTCATTTGAAAAAGTATGAACGCTGCCATCCGAACCTTGGACCGCACTAAACAAGCGAACCGAGACCCCAGAATAGTGGGTCTCTATCCACTTCCAAACGAACTCTTGTACCGTTCGATTGATATATGAACGCAACATGGACCAAAAACAGGAAGTAATTTGCCTAATACTGACCTCAAGCATACCCGTTTCTTCTCATCATAGGAGCTATGTTGCCCATTACAGTTCGGTACAGGCGTCGGAACCGCCCGTCAGCTGTCCTTGCAGCATATCTTCATTTGTGTGTACAATGGAGTAATTTCTGGCATTGTTTTGACTCCTTTACACATTTTATTAGCTCTTCATTTGTTCTCAGCTGGTCAAAATACCACCATATATAATACATACATCCAAGAGCGCATTTCGCCAGCATTGTTTTGGATGTTTGTTCTGGATGTAAGTTCCGTCAAAAAATATACGTCATAAAAGTTGTCCAATCAGGTCGTGACTTTTCCTGATGCCTCTGGTTTTGTATCGTTAGGTTCGGTGTAAAAAATGCCAGTGTGAACGCTAAGTGAACCAGGACTAAATGTATCATTTACATTTTTGGTCCGGACCAAAACCAAACTACAAGTGTGAACACACCCTAAAAAGTGCCGGTCCTGCGCAAGACGACGAAGAGACAGTGAGATATGGCTCAACAGGCGCAAGACATTCATCCGCATGTGTTTACTTAGGAAAACCATTGGAAAACAGAACAGACGTGCTCAAAACACGTTTTGTGTGAACGGCCCCTGACTCGTGCATTCGCCCATGTTCTGTAGGCCTGTTTATTTTTTTAAATTACGAACCAAAACCCAAAGTCCTATTTGAAAAACTGACCCAAACCCGGCCCAAACCCCATCGAGTTCTCAGGTCCCGTTGGGCCTTGGTCGGGTTGTAGACCTCTAATTATATGACCAGCCGAATACTACTCGCTAAATCTCAGTAACGTCCTGTTATTTGACACTTTCATTAATTGATTAAAGTAATCATGACTGACTGTGAATATTACATTTCTACAATGTCATCTGAAACTGAAAACTATTGATTTTAAATTATGCTGCATCCAAGACACTAGGTGTCAGTGTAATTCCAAAATGACATAAACTAAGTGCACCTTTAGTAATCATGTGTTCATGCCTATTTTTTGGATAATCCAGTTAATAAAATACTTTTTTATATATATTTTTTAAATTTTCTCTTTTTATTTAAACTTGATACACTTTATACACAGTTACTCTGCTCGGTCCTAATATGGCTAAACACATGATCAGTGTACCTGTATTGATGCGACTGTGTTGTGATTCAGGTGAAGCTCCAGGCCATGTTGGACAAGTATAACGTAGTGAGTCAGCTGAACTCTGAGCGCTGTCTGCAGCTGGAGAGAGCTCATTCTCTGGCCTGTCAGTTCTGGGAGACGTATGATGAGCTCTGGCCATGGCTGCAGGAAACCAGTGCTGCCTTCACTTTACTGGCCCAACCTGCTATTGAGTATGAAGCCCTCAGACAACAGCAGGAGGAACTGAGGGTAAGATGGAGATCCGGCTCCAAGTTCTGATTGGATGTGCCACTGTCCGTAAAATAGCCAATATATACACACCTGTGACTACACATTAATTAACTCTATTTAAATGTGCCACTTGATATCTTGTTTGGTAACTATAAGCAACACATAGTTGGACTACTGAGCTAAATTACACAGCTGAAGAAATATTTATTGTATTATCATCAATACATTTAAATGGTAACACTTTACAACAAGGTTCCATTTGCTAACATTAGTTAATGCATTAGATATCATGAACAAACAATTAACACACTATTTGTTACAGCATCTTTTAATCTTTGGTAATGTTAGTTAATAAAAATACACTTGTTCTTTGTTAGTTCATAATGCATTAACTAATTTTAACATATACATCTTTTGATTAAAAAAATGTACTAGTAGCCTATATGATGAAATTAACATTAACTAAGCATTAATAAATGCTTAATAAGTGTTGTTCATTGTTCGATCATGTTAACTAATGTTAACCAAAGGAACCTTGTTGTAAAGTGTTACCATTAAGCTTAATTGACAGCAATTGTGGCAAAATGTTGATTACCCCAAAAATAGTTTTGACTTTTCTTTACAATAGCAAAAATCTGGGTTTCAGTGAGACACTTACAATGGAAGTGAATGGGGGCCAGTCTGTAAACTTTAAAATACTCACTGTTTCAAAAGTATATCCACAAGACATAAACAATATGTGTGTTAAAATGATTTTACTGTGATAATATCACTTACAAACCTTTAAGTTTTATCCAATTTTCAAAGTGTTCAACTTGTTGCAAAATGTCAACACACCCTAAAACCCTAAAATGAATGTACAAATTATGATTTAAACAAATGTACAGCTCAAATAATACACAAGTTTTAACAGAAGAATTAATGTAAGTGCATTTATAAAAAATATAAGCTTCACATTTCTGTGTTTAAACCTTCCAAAAATTGGCCCCATTGACTTCCATTGTAAGCGCATCACTGTAACCTGCTTTTTTTAAAGGCAGTCGAAATATTTTTTTTGTGGCAACTAAATAATATAAACTAACATAGCCTACAATGAACAATTGTATATTTATAAAGTAAGAATAACCTAGATTTAATAAATGCTGTAATATGTATTGTTTAATGTTAGTTCATGATAACTAATGCATTAACTAATATTAACAAATAGTCTTATTGTAAAGTGTTACCATGTAATAATAATAATAATAATAAAATGCTAATTATTTTATTATTTCTATATTTATAATATTATCAGATGTTTTGTCTTTTTAGATTTAATGTTGTATTATATTTTATACACAATGTGTATAATATATAATGCAGGGATACACCGATATGAATTTTGTTTTGGGCCGATATCAATGCTAATATTTTGCCACTTACACACCTAATTTTGTTTTACTTAGAAATTATGCTTTCAAATTGCATAAAGAGGTACAAAAGCCATTTTATTGCTCAAACAATAAATGATTTCCATTAAACATGGAATACATGACAGGCCAATATTTGAAGAGAGCCTCAATGAAGATAATAAATATATATATATATATATATATATATATATATATATATATATATATATACTGTATATATCATTTATAAAGAAAATGAAAACATGATGATTAATATTCCTTTAAATATTCCTTTCTAAAATATTTTTGCACTTTTGTTTTTTGCTGTCATATTTTACTTTTTCATATTCAGACACTACAAATTTATATTATGCATATTCAACATGCTTGACTTTTTTTGTATTTCGTTTATTTTGAAATAAATTAAATACAAGTTACAGATTGTGTTTGACCTTTTTGTTGTTGATTTTGTGATAATGTTCTGAATCCACTGCGTCCTCTCCTGATTATGTTAATCTTCTGGTCTTCAGCAAATGAGGGAGCTGATAGCAGAGCACAAGCCACACATTGATAAGATGAGTAAAACTGGCCCTCAGCTGGTGGAGTTGAGTCCGGCGGAGGGGGAGCCCATCAGAGACAAATATCAAGCTGCAGATAAACTGTACAGCCTGCTGAAAGCTGATGTTAAACATAGAGCTGCTATTCTGGATGAAGCCATCTCCAAATCCACTCAGGTAAATGTACCATTGTTTACAATACTCCCTGAAGTCCATTTATGTGCACCAAAAACGTCCACATTTCATTTTACATGACCATTTTCCACATTCTAAGGCTGTTTTTGCAATTGTACCTTTATGACCTGTTATGACTGGCAACTCTCTTCAAATGTGTCACTTCAGACACAGTTTGTCCAGAAAGACTTGCTCGACTAAGCCACTTAAACCTAAAAATAACTTATTCCTTAAAGTTCCTTATCCAAGGAATAATCCTTAAAGGTGTTATAAGTGATGTAAGTTCAGTAACTTCTGCCAGACTTAAAGAAATAGTTATCTCATCATGTACTCATCCTCATGCCATTCCAGATGTGTATGGCTTTCTTTCTTCTGCTAAATACAAATGAAGATTTCTAGAAGAATATTTCAGCTCTGTAGGTCCATTCAATACAAGTCAACAGGGTCCAAAACTTTTAAGCTCCAGAAAGTACATAAATGCAGCATAAAAGTAATCCATATGACTCCAGTTGTTTAATCTATGTCTTTAGAAGCAATATGATAAGTGTGGGTGAGAGATGAAAATTTAAGTTGTTTAATTTGACTATAAATCCTCTTCCCTGCCCAGTAGGTTGCGATATGCATGAAAAAGGCAAATCTCCAAAAAACAAAGAACTCTTAGCAGAGTAGAGTGCTTAGGAGGGAGTTTGAAAGCGCAGATTTATAGGAAAAAAATGATTTTTTATTTATTTTTTGGCTTCCACATGCATTTTCACACCACAGTTTAAAAGCTGAGGACTTGCCATGTGCTCATCCATAGACATTCCGTCTGTTTTGTGATCCCACTCACCTTCCACGCTGTTTCATCAAATATCTCATTCTGTGAATGGAATAGAAACTTAATCTAGGTGTTATTGTAAAGCTCAGACACCACCGTAACACAAAAATGCACGCTAAGCATGTTCAACCAACCCATGCATTGGCAAAGTGCTTGCATCTGTGTACACGCACTTGCATAAAGTAGTTTGAGCCAAAGACATAGAATTCCATTTCTTCTCATGTAGTAATTTTTTATATATCATTAAATAATGATTTGCAATGTTGTCACCCACCTGCATTCATCAGCATCCTCTGTCAAATTTCTGCAACTTATATGACAACGTGCTTGTGAATGCTCTCCACAGTTCCATGATAAGATCGATCCCATGCTGGAGTCTCTGGAGCGCATCGCAGAACGCCTACGTCAGCCGCCATCTATCTCTGTTGAGGTGGAGAAGATCAGGGAGCAGATATCTGAGAACAAAGCTGTGAATGTAGACCTGGAGAAACTTCAGCCCTCGTATGAAACCCTCAAGCAGAGAGGAGAGGAGATGATCGCTCGTTCAGAAGGAGCAGATAAGGACCTCTCGGCCAAAGGTGACTGCTGACATCTCAATGTATCAAATTTGGTTGTGCATTTCTCGTCTTGAATAGTCAACTACTCATTCAGAAAAGTAGTCGGCAAGTCTTCATCTGAGATGATGCACATCAAGTGCCAGTTTGTAGATACTAAAGATGTCTTTTGTTGTGTTTTGAAGCTGTTCAAGACAAGCTGGACCAGATGGTGTTTTTATGGAATGACATCCAGGCTCTTCTGGAAGAAAGAGAGGTGAAGTTCCTGGACGTTATGGACTTGGCCGAGAAGTTCTGGTGTGACCACTGCGCTCTGATCGTCACCACTAAGGACACACATGACCTGTTGAGAGAGCTGGAGGAACCTGGTGTTGATCCTTCAGTGGTCAAACAACAGCAGGAGTGTGTGGAGGTCTGAAGCCTTCAGAACATGAAGACTGATGTTCATGCAGCTTTGTTCAGCATCTTTACATTGTTGTTGTTTTTTTTTTTTTGCTTTACAGAGCTTTAGAGAGGAGATTGATGGGCTTCAAGAGGAACTGAATGTTGTCCAGAATCTGGGGGCTGAACTCATGACCGCGTGTGGAGAACCTGACAAACCAGTGATTAAGAAAAGTATAGATGAGGTAATGATGTCATAACTGCCCAACAAAAAGTGATTGATGGTTTATACAACACTATTTTTTGCTGTATAATTATATGTCTAGATATAGTTTCTACTCTAAAACCATAATAAATGAATACGGACTCTCCTTCAAACAGTATATAAAGACATTGGGGATTTAATTATAGCAAAAGTAACTGTAGTAGTAACTATGGTTGTCAGAAATGATGGTTATATAATAAAATTTTTCAACTTTTGGAATGCTTTTAAATATTCCGGGTTCAATACAAGTTAAGTTCAGTCCACAGCGATTGTAACATAAAAATAATTTAGGTTCTCTTTCTTTCCTAGAGTTTGTCCTACATAGGTGCAGGGTCCGTTTCGTGATAGTCCGCATATATATTTTATTTGGCACAAGTTTTACTCTGAATGCCCTTCTAGACGCAACCCCCAGTGGCTGGGGACTCTCACTCACACACATATGGGCAATTTAGAGTATCTTATTCACTTAAACTGCATGTTTTTGGACTTGTGGGGAAACCGGAGCACCCGGAGCAAACCCACACAAACACAGAAAGGCCCTAGTTGAGCCGGTACTCGAACCCAGGACCTTCTTGCTGTGAGGCGACAGTGCTAACCACTGTTGAACCCAGAACATTCATTTAAAATGGACTATTTAAACATACTGATAGTCTGTTTAGCATTCAAGGTGTAAGCAGGGTACGAAATGAAAAAATATATTTTTTGTCCCTATGACATTGGCATTATTTGTGACAAACAGCGTTACTTGAAGCATCATGCGAGATGCCAAGAAAGCTGAAACCACCAACCAAATCTAGCATGCCAAAGCCAGTTTTTACTCTGCGTAAAACTCAGTTTTAGTCTGCGAGTGTTCATTTTGGATGGAGGGTAATTGTGGTGTAAGTGAAATGAGCTTTTGTGTCTCTCTGTTCTAAACCTGACCACATGCTGTGTGTCCTGCAGGTGAACTCAGCTTGGGAGACCCTGAATAAGACATGGAAGGAGAGAGTAGAGACTCTAGAGGAAGCCATGCAGGCTGCAGTACAGTTCCAGGACAGTCTTCAGGTATATACAGTATGACACACAAACTAAATATATATATATATATGTATGTATTAGATTTAGGGCTGTCAAAGTTAACATGTATTAATTCAATTTAAATTAATAATCACATCAGCTTTTAGTAAAAATAACTGTAATACATTAGTTTTTTCTTTGTGATTAAATCAGTATAAATTTAGGTCACCACTAAAAGGGTTTAGGACAAATACTACCACAGGGCTTGACATTAAACATTGCATTGTGCTTGTCCGAGAAAAAAGATACTTGTTCGGAGAGTAAAAAAAGGATGAAAAAGAAAAGCCTCCATCGGCATCATACAGCTAGTAGGGATCACATTAAGAACACAGTGGGGAAAGACTCACCCTCATCCAGTATGAATTTCTCTCTTTTTAGGAACTCGAAATGTGATTTTTGGCACAATGTTTGTCACAGTCACAATTCAATGTCACTGAATCTTTTTTTTTTTTTTTTTCATACAATAAAAGTGAATGGTGACTGTAACTAACATTCTCCCTAACATCTCCTTTTGAGTTCCATGGACGATAGGTCAGACAGCTTTGGAACAACTTGATGACAGAATTTTCGGTAATACTATACAGTAAGGTTCCATTCATTAACACTGGTAAATGCATTAGATATCATGAACTAACATTGAACAATATGTTTTTTACAGCATTTTAAAATCTTTTTTAATGTTAGTTAATAAAAAATACACATGTTCATTGTTAGTTCATGTTTTTTCATAGTGCATTAAAAAGTTGATTAATATATGTTGGAATAAACATTAACCAAGATTAATAAATGCTGTAAAAGTATTGTTCATTGTTCATTCATGTTAACTAACATTAACAAATAGAAGCTTATTGTAAAGTGTTACCAAATAAAACATTTTGGGCAAATTATCTCTTTAAGAGTACAATTCTCTTCTTTAATTGTTATGATGTATATTAAAGATATATAATATATTTTCATTTTATTTATTTTATTAAATAAAATGATAATAAAATAAATTATCATTTTATTATTAATATTATTATAATGTCATTTTAGCATTAGTATTATTATAATGTATATTGCTACATACTTATACAAATGGACTGATTCACATGGCAGAGAAAATAGCTCAGATGCATACATCAGATGGAGCGCTAGAGAGATGTAACAGGTTTTCAGGATGATGCATAAGCTTGTTTTAAGCGTTTCTCTTCACTTTACAGATGGTAGCATTACACAAAGCATTTTTCCAATTTCTGTATTTCTAAACATCGATCGCTTACAGAGACGTGGAACAACACCATTTGCATGTCCAATGAACAGGTTTATACCCGTTACTATATGTAACATCTTAAGTTCAGTAAATATGCACTTTCCCATTATGCATGCTCACAAGCTGCTGAAAGCTGCACAAGAGAGAGAGATAGAGGGAATTCCCCGCATTATGATCGTGTGCAGGAATTATTAAAATTGGGTTCAATCCCCGCAATACCATGCTATTGAGCAAATTTTCTTAATTAAGTTTTTAATCAGGCTACTTGTCCAATCGGGCAAGTAAAATTCTCTTTAACTTGCCTCTTCAAAAATCCACTTGTTCTGGAAAAGCAGACAAGCGTTAATGTCCATTGTGTACATTTATGTATGAATAATTCACAATAAAATAAAAATATATATAATTATTTTCACTTTACATTAATGGATATTAAATGTTTTATTTGTTTATTATTTATTTATTGTGAATTTTATATATATATTTATATATGTGTGTGTGTGTGTGTGTGTATAATAAAAAAATAAAAAAAACATGTTCATTTTGACCTCCCTAATGTATATTATAATATAATATATGTATATTAGGGCTGTGAAAATTAACGTTATTTTTTGCATTGAAATCAGCATATATTAAAGGCAGTACAACAAATACTCCCATGATGTATACATACATACAATTTCAATAATACATAATTATGTTCACATTAAAGTAATGGGAATGTAATGCTTTTGCATTATATATATATATCAAGCTTTGTTCTAGATAAACTTAAGTGGTCATTGCCAATGCATTATTAGACACTATATATACAGATATAAAACAAATCTGGCAGTTTGCCCATATCTCTCCCATACCTGGCTCACCACTTTCGGGTGCAGTCTCCATTCTCCATAGTAAATCTGCTCCCATGTTTATTGTGCACGGGACATGCGTAATGAATAAGCATGCACTGCTCAACACAATAATTTTTGTGCTAGGATGTGAAGTAGAGACGAGTGTATACCTCCTGGAAATGTATATATGCACATTTTTGTCACAGTAAGTGGGGAAAAACATTAAAGTAGCTTCAGAAAGTGAAAAAAACAACAACAAACGAATTCTGCATTAATTGCTTAATTTTTTATTAATGCTTGAAACAGTCAATTATTAATCGCAGAAATATTTGTATGAAGGTCATTGGCATCAAAAGGTTTGAAAAGCCCTGATTTAGAAGGAAGGCATGTTCAAACGATCATAGGTCTACAATCGCTAATCCGTATCTAATTGGTTGAAAGGAAGTTGCCTATTTGTTGATTCATTCTAGTTTTGTTTCTCATTTATTCTCATACTCAAAGTCATTTGAACTCTGCTTATGAAATTCAAATGAATGTCAGCAAGATCTACTTATACTTTTCCCAAAAATCTGAATAAAATTTGTTTTGGTGTGGCCTACTGTAGTTTTGCTCGTTTCATTGTTGGTTGTCTGAGCCTCTTTTGTATTGAGGCTAAAAAGTGAAACTTGATGTTGTTCTCTTTATAACAATAGTTTTCCCTCCTCTACAGAACATGTTTGACTCGGTGGATATTTTGGAAGGCAAACTGGACTCAATGCCACCTGTGGGCACAGACCTGGAGACAGTGAAACAACAGATCATGGAACTTAAGGTATTGCTTTACTGTTTGTGTGTGGGAGATTTTCTCATTCTCTCAAGTCTGTGCTTGTTGTCACAGTCAATGCAGATGAAAGTATAAAGCTATTTATCTACAGCCCCATTTACTTTTTACTGTTTCATGAGTATAATATAACCTGACAGAGCACATAGCAGCTGTGTTTACACTTGGAGTGATTCATTCCTTTGATCTTACACAGTTGCTTTAAGCCTTGCTGTAAACGCTCAGCATATTTTGAATGTATTAAAGGTGAGGTGAACAGCTGTGCTTTAGTCTAATGTTCCCTTTGCGAGCATTTCTTGCAAGAACTTCATGTAATTCTTGCTGTTGTGGTGTGTGTGTGTTCAGGAGTTCAAAGGTGAGGCTTACCAGCTGCAGATCGAGATGGAGAGGTTAAATCATCAGACCGGACTCCTGCTGAAGAAGGTGTTAGAGGAAACCGACCGCAGTCCCATCCTGGAGCCAATAAATGAGCTGAAGATGCTCTGGGAGACCCTTGATAAAAAGATTATTAACAGACAGGTCAGACGACAGGGATGGAGAAAAAATTACAGTTTTTTAATTACTTGCAACAATAAATCATGCACAATAACACCAGGAATTTGTAAGAAAGTAAATAGGTCTATTTTCCATTTGATTTGGAATTCTTATATATTGCATTTTTGTTTAACTTTCGTGACGAGATGTTCTAGGTACCCACTGTCATGGAAAACCTGGAAATATCAGGGTTTTTTAAAATGGTGTTTTCCAGTCCTGAACAAGTCATGGAAATCAAATATTAAAAGTCAAGGAAACTTCAATTGTGAATGTAAATGTTTTACGTTTTTCTCTCCTCTGAAAATACCTCATCAGCTAGATATTTGCCCTCAGACCGAAGGTACTCTTGCACTATAAAAAGCTAGACGCAGTGCATTGATTACAGGGCCAACGAGGCCTTGATTACATAACCAGAAAATTGAAGTTGTTTTAAATGTGGCAAAAGTTTACTTTTTGATAAAGATAATTTTATTTAGTACAGCATACATTGTGCAGACTTCAAGAAAAGTAATTAAGATCAATTTTGATCGCTCTCCTCGTCTTCCATTGTTCAACAAGCATATAATTCTGTCCCAAATATTTTGAGCCAATAGTGTTCAGTCCAGTTGGGCCGCTCAAACAAATTGCTATTCCGTTTGGTGCCGCTAGTGGCACAGAAATTACTCGCTTTGAAGGTAACAGTGAAATAATTGTACCTTTGCTGTTACACTACACTATGAATTCATAATAGTACATTATTGATTTTCTTTGTCCTGATCTCTTGTAGCACAAGCTGGAGGGTGCGCTGTTGGCTCTTGGACAGTTCCAGCATGCTTTAGATGAACTTCTGGCCTGGCTTACTCACACTGAAGAGCTTCTGAGTGAACAGAGGAAGGCCTGTGGTGACCCAAAAGCCATTGAGATCGAGCTCGCAAAACACCATGTACGTCAAAGTTAAAACAAGCTCATAATGGCTATGTACACAAAATAAAGTTTTGAGAGTGACAGTCACAGAACTAATTCCCATGAATTACCATTTCATGTGTGTACAGTTGTGTTTGTTTTCGCTAAAAGCCTCACAATTCGCTTTTGAATCATGTAATCAAGATTTCACATTGGTTTCTGTTGGGCAGGTGTTGCAGAATGATGTTCTGGCCCATGAGAGCACGGTAGAGGCGGTGAATAAAGCCGGCAGTGACCTGATTGACTCCAGTGCTGGAGAGGAGGCCAGCGGTCTGCAGAACAAGCTGGAGAATCTCAATCAGCGCTGGAGAACCATCCTGGAGAAGACTAAACAGAGGAGACATCTGCTGGACAATGCCCTGTTGCAGGTTAGAGTCTCATACAGCCCGCCAGAGACCTGGCAAACCTCTGGAATCTCAGTTGCACAATATTTCCTAAAATGGACAAATGATTGATCATGTTCTCAACACGAGGCCAAAAATGTCCTTTCTTTAATCTTGAATATGTGAAAGTGAAGCAGTAAAGAGCTTGTTGCCCACACACACATACTCTCTCTCAAAGAGTTCACTTTGATGTTTGAACACTTTGAAAGTTTACATTGAATCTGTTGAAAAAAATTTAATTTCTTACAAATGAAAAAGGGAAGAAATATGAAAAATATAATGTTCCTAATGCTCTTATTATCCATATAGGTACATATAATGTCCATATAGGTACAGTTAATAACAAGTTAGCAAAAGAACAACTGAATAATTTCAAGTCAAGTCCAGTAAAAAATGGTTGTTAACAGGATAATCTGAGTTCAATACAAATTGAGCTCTATTGATTTGTCACTCAGTTTATAAAACAATCAAAAACATTTTTACAGTGATTTCACCCTAAAATCAAAAAAGTGGGTATTATCAGGGTCTAAGCACTTATGAATATTAGATGACCAAAATAGCTAAATTTGACAGAATAGATTCTGTGAATGCTGTGTGCACTGATGTTTTGGTGTCAAATTGTGACTTCTTTGAATACAGTTGAACAATTAGGATTGTCTTAAGTTAAAGCACCACCTAACATTGGAAATTGATGAAATGTTGCATGTGTCCTCAGAATACCATGTGGTCTATTTGTACCAAGTTTAGTTAAGTTTGGATATTGCACTTGCAAGAAACAGGCCAATTTGTCATTTTGGGCCACACCCAAAAATGTATTGCCTCATATCTTTTAAAAGATTAAATGAATACATTTTCTTTTGATTATATTTTTTCAAGAGTATCTCTAGATGATACATACCAAATTTTGTGTGAATCAGACAAATGGCCTATGAAGAATTGGAAAATGTAGGTTTTAAAAAAATCTAAATGGAAGTCACATTTTCTTGCAGAACCAGAAGTACATACAACCGTAAGATTTGAGGTCACTGAAGGATTCGCGGAAATATGTTAAATTTTTCTAGCCCTTACGGTTCCAAATTCATTAGAAAACAAAATTAATTAGCTTGTTATAGCACTGCATTGTGTCCGATTATCACAACATTTTGTATGCAGCCTCATCTAGACATCTTAAATGCCAAATTTAATAATAATTGGCCATTCACAATTTAAATTATTAGCTGCTGAAATTTGATTGGCTGCTGGCGGACATTTTGGTTGATTTACCGAATTGATATTTTAAGGATACCTTAGCACTTGAACCCAAGAAGTGGCATGTCAAATTCCAACTATGACAGTTTTTTAGTTATAGAACCCTAGATGAGCAGAATTAGATGAAATTTGGCGGGCCTCCGCAACATGTCTTTGTGTCAAAGTTTACCAAGTTTTGTTACATTTTGACTTTGTGTTTAGAAGATAAAGGTGGATATCGGAATATGGGCCACACCCAAACAATTAACTGGGATGTAACTCCGAAGTGCTTTGATGAATCAAATTTCTTTTGATAACGTTTTGTCAGGTGAATCTGTAGATGATGCATGCGAAATTTCAGGCATTTGTCAGAATTGCAGCAATAAGTATTTGGGGATTTTTTTAATTGTCTTAAAATAATGTAAAAATGCAAACAATCGTTTGGTTACGTATGTAACCTCCGTTCCCCGAGGGAGGGAACGACACGTTGTGTCGGAGAAGGTCCCCTAGTGTCGCTTCTCCGACACAACGTGTCGTTCCCTCCTTCGGGGAACGGAGGTTACATACATAACCAAACGTTCCCCTTCTGTCGCTCTCTCCATGTTGTGTCGGAGAAGCGACACTAGGGGACCCATTCCAATCTTGCCATGCGCTGAACCGTGTACGTGAACCGCCGATACAGAGGCAGGCAGGGATTTCATCCAGTGCCGCGCATCGTCTGTACCTGGCTGCACGTACCCTTCCCCAATGCCCCATAAGAACATCGGAATCCTTCTAGTTACCCTGGGAGGGGAACAAGGCGATGTTTGCCAACATGGGAACGGGCCAGCCTGGCTGGGCCTCTTTCTCTCTATGTTTCTCGCATAGAGCAATCACGGCCAGGGCCCTTACACGCATATAGGGAAGGAGGTCTTACCCAGACCCTGCGGAGACCACACCTGCCCTTTTTCTTGGGGAGGAAAAGTGGTAGACACGTCACACGGCCGTCTTAGGGCTCGTGTGGAAAGTATGGTGCGGTGGTAGATCCAGCCTCGAAAGGGGGGAGTTGCTACAGCACGGCGACCGGAGCAGCTGTAACTGCCTAAGGGAGACACGGGGGTCCGCTTGTAAGGGGACAGAACCGTGGAGTTACACACAGGGGGAGTCCGAGCTGGAGGCCTTACCTGTGGAGCACCTATACCAGTACAGGGTAGCCATCAGGGTACCTGCAGTGGCTTGGGTCGGCGAGTTCCTCCGCTGAACCGCGGACCCAGAGGGCTAGGGAGGAATCAACCAGGGGCCCGACTCGGAGTGGGGCGCCCTGGGAAGAAAGCGCACTACTTTACCTTGATGTCAGGAAAAGGGCGCTGGGCGCAAGCGATCCACCCGGCCGGTCGGTCTACGTGTTACCGAAGTTCTCACGGGCTCAGACCTGAGAAAACACGAGACGCAACCGACTCAACGCGGAGGTTGTAAAACCTCGCGAAGGTGTTGGGTGTTGCCCAACCCACGGCTCTACAGATGTCTGCTAGGGAGGTGCCCTTGCCAGTGCCCACGAGGACGCAACACCCCTTGTTGAGTGAGCTTGGACCCGCAAGGGTAGGGGCATGGCCTGGGTGTGATAAGCCAGTGTGATGGCGTCGAAAACCCAGTGGGCGAGCCTCTGTTTGGAGACGGCATTCCCTTTCTGCCATCCTCCAAAGCAGACAAAGAGCTGCTCAGAGCGTCTGGTGCTCTGTGTGCGGTCCAGGTAAATGCGCAGGGCGCGCACTGGACACAGCAACGAAAGGGCTGGGTCTGCCTCCTCCCGGGGCAGCGCTTGCAGGTTCACTACCTGATCTCGGAATGGTGTGGTAGGAACCTTGGGCACATAGCCCGATCACGGACTTAGGATCACAGAAGTATCTGCCGGACCGAACTCCAGGCAAGTGTCGCTGACAGAGAACGCTTGCAGGTCCCCGACCCTCTTGATGGAGGCGAGCGCGATCAGCAGGGCCGTCTTAAGAGAGAGGGCCCTGAGTCCAATTGATTCAAGCGGCTCGAAGGGAGGTCTCTGGAGTCCTGCCAAGACTACCGAGAGATCCCAGGAGGGAACTAGGCCTGGCCGGGAGGGATTCAACCTCCGGGAGCCTTTCAGGAACCTGAGGATCAGGTCGTACTTGCCCAAAGACTTGCCGTCTACAGGATCGTGGTGGGCGGCAATGGCGGCAACATACACCTTGAGGGTGGACGGGGACAGCCTCCTGTCCAGCCTCTCCTGTAGGAACAGGAGCACTGACTTGATAGCGCATTTCTGCGGGTCTTCAGTTCGGGAAGAACACCAATCTGCGAACAAGCGCCACTTTAGGGACGTGAAGGTGCCTGGTAGAAGGGGCTCTGGCTTGGTTGATTGTATTCACAACAGTCGCCGGTAAGCCGGCTAGCTCTTCCGCGTCCCGTCCAGGGACCAGACATGGAGGTTCCAGAGCTCTGGGCGCGGGTGCCAGAGCGTGCCCCGTCCCTGAGAGAGGAGGTCCTTTCTCAGGGGAATTCGCCAGGAAGGAGCTGTCGCGAGAAGCCTGAGTTCCGAGAACCAAGTCCGAGTGGGCCAGTAGGGGGCCACTAACGTGACTTGCTCCTCGTCCTCCCTGACCTTGCACAGCACCGGTGCAAGAAGGCTCACTGGGGGAAATGCGTACTTGCGCAGCCCCGAGGGCCAGCTGTGTGCCAGCGCGTCTGTCCTGAGGGGAGCCTCTGTTAGGGTGTACCAGAGCGGGCAGTGGGAGGTTTCCTGGGAGGCAAACAGGTCTACCTGGGCCTTGCCGAACCGTTCCCAAATCAGCTGGACCGACTGGGGGTGAAGCCTCCACTCCCCGCCGGGCAGGCATTGTCGTGATAGCGCATCCGCTGTGACGTTGAGCTTGCCGGGGATGTGAGTGGCGTGCAGCGACTTGAGTCGCTGCTGGCTCCATAGGAGGAGACGACGGGCGAGTTGTGACATGTGGTGGGAGCATACGCCGCCTTGGTGATTAATGTACGCCCCCACTGTGGTGCTGTCCGATCTCACGAGGACATGTTTGTCCCGAACTAACGGGAGGAACTTCCTGAGAGAAAGAAGGATGGTCAACAACTCCAGGCTATTGATGTGCCAACGCAGCGGGGCCCCTTTCCAACGGCCCGCTGCTGCGTGCCCGCTGCACACGGCACCCCACCCGGACTGGGAGGCGTCGGTTGTGACCAGGACGCGTCGGGACACCTGCTGCAGGGGCACTCCTGCCCGTAGAAAGCAGAGGTCTGTCCAGGGTCGGAGTGTTTTGAGGCAGGCGGGGGTGATCCTTACCCGATGCGTGCCGTGGTGCCATGCTTGTCTCGGGACTCGAGTCTGGAGCCAGTGCTGGAGTGGTCTCACATGCATCAACCCCAGCGGCGCGACCGCCGCGGAGGACACCATATGGCCCAGGAGACTTTGGAAAAGTTTTAGAGGGACCACTGTGCCTGGCTTGAAGGAAGCAAGGCAGTCCAGCACCGACTGAGCACGCTCGCTCGTGAGACGTGCTGTCATTGAGACTGAGTCTAACTCCAACCCGAGAAAAGAGATGCTCTGAACCGGAGTGAGCTTGCTCTTTTCCCAGTTGACCTGAAGCCCCAAGCGGCTGAGGTGCCAGAGCACCTGGTCTCTGTGTGTGCATAGTAACTCTCGAGAGTGTGCTAGGATGAGCCAGTCGTCGAGGTAGTTGAGAAATGCAGATGCCGGCTACTCGTAGCGGGGCAAGGGCCACCTCTGCGACTTTCGTAAAGACGTGAGGGGACAGAGACAGGCCGAAGGGGAGGACTTTGTACTGGAACGCCTGGCCGTCGAACGCGAACCGTAAGAATGGTCGGTGTCGTGGCAGAATTGAGACATGGAAGTACGCGTCCTTCAGGTCTACCACTGCAAACCAATCTAGATGCTGAACGCCAGCCAGAATATTTCTCTGCGTGAGCATTTTGAACGGGAGTTTTAACAATGCCCGATTGAAAACTCGCAAGTCCAGGATTGGTCGTAAGCCGCCGCCTTTCTTGGGTACAATGAAGTAAGGGCTGTAGAAACCCTTCCTCATTTCGGTTGGAGGGACGGGCTCTACCGCGCCCTTGGCTAAGAGGGTCGTGATTTCGAGGGCAAACTGAATTGCGTAACCGAGTCGAATGGTCCGGTGCAGCCAGCGTGATGCGTTGGGAAGCGAAAGCCACGCTTCCCAGCTCTACGCTAGGGGCACCAAAGGGACGAGTATTTTGGACGTACCTGGCGGGGCCTCGAAGCGGGGCGGAACAGGTAATGCAGCATCGGGCGGCTTCGTTGCGGCCTGAGGCTGAGGTGCTGAGAATAGACTCAAAGCACTTACCTTGCTCCGCGCACCCGGCAGGGGGCGGGTTTGTGACTGAGGAGGAGGTCTGATGCTGGCGTCCTCTGGACTCGTCTGAACCGGCCGGCCGGGGGACAGTCGTGGGCAGGCGGAAGGCGGGATCGCTGCGTCCGGTGTACCGGGACTGCCGTAATCTGAAAGCAGATTGCCGTGAGAACGGCATTTGCGGGCCAGGTGACCCAGAGGTAAAGGAAATAGCTCTATTATTGAGAATGTGGAAAATACCACCTCCGGAGCTAACGTCTCGGTCTCTGGGTCGGTCGTCTCAGGAGCGCCTGGGAGCCTTCCGGGTCCTCGAGGGGTCCGTGAGACGAGGGGGCGTCTTCTTTCTGCGGGGAGCTCAAATGGCCGAATGGAGCTGGGAGACTGGAGAGTTTTGAGAAAGCGTGCTTTGTCTACCTCCTGTACTACGACCAGATCCAGTCCATTTGTTATGTTTCTGGACCACGAGGGTGGACATCGCCTGTCCGAGTGCAGTTCCTGCAGCACGTCAAGAACAGGACTACCCAAGTGCAAATCTTGAAGTGCCTTGGCCCGGTGGACTTGCAGGGAGGGGCCATGGCATGCAGGGGGGGGCGGTCTGGGACCGTTCTACCGCCGAGGGTAGTGAGAGTGGAGGAGCGAGGAAGCTTGGCTCGCTCAGCTCGTCGTGCACGTCCGGGAAGGAACGGGGGGGGTGAGGCTGTGGGCGGCGCACAAGCCCGTGAATCATCAAGCCCGGGGAAGCATAGCGGATCTCCGTGCGTCAGGCTCAGACTGGGCAAGCAGACCCGTAGGTGGCGGCCCAGGCGAGTTATCCACATCCGATGCCGCTGTGATGCTCTCCGATGCAGCGATGTCGTCATCCAATGTCCGGGAGCTCCAGGGACCGGGCGGCCGGCCGTCAGGCGGACCGCGCTTATCCCGAGCTCGTGAGGGGAGCAAGCAAGCGTGCAGGGGGGGGCGGGGAGTTTCGAGCGGTTTTTACCCGGCGAAACGCAGCCCGCCATTATCCCGGGATCATCTTCATCGCTCGCGGCGCCTGCGTCAATCCCGTAGGAAGGAGGCGAGGAGCGGAGGGCGGCTGAAGTGGCTTTCTTCCTCACAAGAAAGCAGAGATCGCAACGCTGCTGCAGCTATGTTCTCAGGCTGAAAACATAACCCATTGGAGAGCATGCTCATCCCGAGCCCGGACGGAAAACAGCAAGCGTGCCGGGAGGCGGGGGGTTTCAAGGGGTTCACCCGGCAAACGCAGCCCGTCATTGTCCCCAGATCGTTTTCATCGCCCGCGGCGCCTGCCTCAATCCCGTGGGAAGGAGGCGAGGCGCGGGGGGCGGCTGAAGCGGCTCTTTCTCACTATAAGTGAAAGCCTATGACCGCAATGCTGTCATGGCTATGTTTTCGTACTGAAAACATAGACCATTCATAAAAAACGCTGCCAGCGTGTTTTGCAACCCAGGTACGCCAGGCGGTTTTTATGACCGTCAGAGGTGGGGAGAAATCACCGCCTCCAAAAACTACACAGGGGCGGAAAGGCATCTTCAGAAAGACGTGTCCTGAAAAGGACGTTCAACGCCACTGTGTTTGCTCTTTTAGAGAAATTTACTGTTTTAAGGAAAATAACTCTTTTAATATACACAGTGTGTATGTGTGTCTGCGCTGTCGAAGTGCTCAGGGGCAACAATGCACGCCGTGCAAAGTGAAGGAGAAAGCCACTGTTGTGCGCCGTCAAGATCCAACAGCATGCAGATCGTCAGAGGAAACAGGAATGTTTTATAGTGGTGTGTAAACTCGCAGCAACTGCAGACAGACCATCGGCTCCGAAGAAATTTTCTGAATGAACTCCCGTATTTGCCCCGCTTAAATACCCGTATGTCCGGGAGCGGGGTATGCAAATACTGACTGCCAACTCCCATTGGCCCTTTTCAATAGATCAGAGGTGAATATCGGCTCAAGAGAGACCCCTAGTGTCGCTTCTCCGACACAACGTGGAGAGAGCGACAGAAGGGGAACTGAATGGTACCAAAAATAGTCTTAATTTTTTCAAGCCAAATATACTTGATAAGACCTGGACATGATCTTGGGATGTCTCTTGAGATTCATTTACTAACTTGCATGTGCAAAATTACATTATTTCAATATTTCAACTCATGCCATGACCCTGTAAAGCCGATAAATTAAAACTTAACTTTCACTTGTTTACATAGAGGGAAATCTACCCACAGTAATTGCACAGGTAGCACATTACCATATAAGTTCATCCACCTAGAAAAGTAGTTCCACTACTAAAAGTACAATAAGGACAAAGTTCAGCTCAAATAACACCCATTTTTTGTATGGAAGAATTCATGTATCATATGGAAAAATAAATCCTTACAGCTTTGACCCATAGACTTCCACTGAACCTGGAACACTCAAAAAAAAAAAAAAAAAAAAATAGATAGGTAAATCATGGTTTAATTATTGCTGAATAAAAAAGAACAACAGTTTATTGACTCTGCTAACTCTATTTTCAAACCCAGACACCATTGTTCTTGTTTCGTGCCATTTTTAGAGACTAATAATGTTTGTGATGATTAAACCCAGCACTTGCTCCTGCGGCCGGCAGTAATGAATGTGTGCACCTATTGTTGTAACGCTGGCTGTTCTGTGTTCTAGGCTCAAGGTTTCCATGGTGAGATTGAAGACATGCAGCAGTGGCTGAAAGGAACGGAGCGTCAGCTGTTAGCATCAAAAGCCCTTGGTGGCTTACCAGACACTGCCCGCGAACAGCTTAACACCCATCTGGTGTGTGTTTAATACTATCAGACATCTGACACATTTGGCAATCTTGTATCATTTTGCAAAGATTGTGATCTTTACATTCAAGCATTTGTTAATTGAGAATTTGTTTGCTCAGTTTGGATAATCTTTAGAGAATGTTTATCATGGCTCTATCTGGTTGTATGAAAGTGCAAAAGCAAAATGTCTGTCCATTTATAGACTTGGAGCGCTTTTTTAAAAGCAAACATTTATGCTCAAATCAGAAATGTCTTGAGTTATCAAAAATAACTCTCTGAATAGTAATTATATCTCAGGTTGTCTTTAATCTGTGTGTGTTTATAGGAGCTGTGCAGTACATTAGAAGCCAAAGAGGATATTTACAAGCAACTTCTTCACCGAGGCCAACAGATTTTGGTACTTACTCCTGAAGGTCAAGACAGCACCACTGAACTGGACCTGCATAACCTGCAGGAAAAATGGGAGTGTGTGCAGGCCAAAGTGGCAGAAAGGAAGGTGAGAGAACAGGCAGCATCTGAATTCCTCCCTGTACTCTGTGTTGTGTATGTTCTTCTGTCAGTTTGACATCAGCTGGCTGTTGGGTTAGACCCCAAGTGCTAATTATGTTAATCTAGCTGTGATATCAGATCTGTGAGCTGTTGTACTTTGAAGATTTTATGAGCCTGAATCAGTTATAAATCAGTACACAACAAAGTAGGACTGACTGTGGACAGGCACTGTAGAGTAGTTCAGCCATAATTATGAGTTCAGTCACTCTTTATTTGTTCCAAACCATGACTTACTTTCTTCCATAAAATAAATACAAATGAAAGTGTAGAGTAAAATGAAAATGACTGTTGGCGGTCAAGCTCCAAAAAGTGCACCATAAATACCTCATAAAGGTGGTCCATAGAAATTGTGTGGTATAAACCATGTCTTCTGAAGCCATTGGAGAGTTTTGTGTAAAAATTGACAAAAATTGTATTATTAAATGTTAAAAAGTTATTAGCTGAATAACAACTCTTGCTCTGAAATTGTAACCCTCCTATGGTATTTAAAAATGCACCTTACTTTGGTATTCGTTGTCATTTTTGACTGGAAGGGTTAGATGTGTAACCCTTTTTTTTAAAATTTTTTTATGATGATGATAATAATACTATTTCTTCTTCCTTGAATTAAGAACAATAAAATTATGCATTTCTTTTGGGATTTTATGCTATTTTGATATTTGTTATATGTACATTTCTAAATTTTACCATTAATTTGCATATACAAATAATCAATGTGTGTGTGTGTGTGTGTGTGTGTGTGTGTGTATGTGTGTATGTTCTGAATTGTGAGTGTGTTATTGCCTCACCCCTTCATTTTTGAGTGTGTGTGTTTAGCATTGTGACTGCTTTATTGGTTTTATTTGACAAGCGTAAAAAAAAAAAAAGCTCTGTGTTATAGTTTCACCAGTTCATTTTTGTGTGTATAAGTGTGTTTGTGTGTGAGTGAGTGTGCATGTTTTGCACTAAGGATGTTTTAGAGTCTCACCCGGTAATTTCTGTCAGTTTATTTTTCTGCATTGTGGCTGATTTATTTATTGCATTTTGCAGATAAAAAAAAAAAAAATCGCTATTTCTTTACCATTCATTTTCAATGGTTGATCAATTATGACTGCAAATACCAGAGTTTTTTTTTTTATTGACCAATTATTATTTAGTTATTGATTTGTATGTTCAGATGGCAAATGGAGGAAAAGTCACCAAGTAGTTTTTATTAAACAAGGGAAATTTATTTCGGTCAAATATGACCAAATACCATAGGAGGTATGTGCGTAATATGTGCGTACACAAATGCGATTTGAGAAGCACATTTGAGGTCAAGATTTTCAGCAAATTTGGGTCTGTTTATCTCACAAACTAACGTATGATTCATAAGACTTGGAATATATCATGTGAGTCTTATGGAAGCTTTTATGGTACCGTTCTGACTTTTGTTTGTCTTGACAGCTCTTGTCACTATGAACTGTCATATGGAAAATAACCGTGTGAAGACTCGTCAAAATTTCCTCTTTTGTGTTACACTGAAAAAATAATGGCAGACAGGTTGAACATGAAGTTGAGTAAATAGTGGCAGAGTTTGTAATTTTGGGTGAACTGTTCCTTGAACGTTCAAATGAAGGCTTCAAATGTCCAGATCCGATCTGGCTCTGCATAGAATGATGTCACAGTGGTAAATTTATGTAAATTTGATTTAGCTAATTTTGCTGTGTAGAATCTGGAGAATTTGGTGCTTGCTTGGCAATAGGATTAAGACCACACAAGTTCTCATCAACTGTTTCCATAGTGAAGTCATCCTTTAAGTGTGCAGCTTTCTCAAATATACCTCAACACTTCTGGGCCAGTAATCGAACCACCAACCCTGCGATTAGTGGACAACCCGCTCTACCACCTGAGACACAGCCCAAGCACATTTAATGATATTCAAAAGCACTAAATATGCTTCTCATCTGATGCGCACGTCTGTATTTCACGTGAATGCGGTGTGCGCTGTCTTTGGAGCAAATAAGTGCGCATGAGTCCAGCAGACTTCTCGTTATTTGTGCTCCACCACAGACGGAAGAGACTATATATCGCATGACTATATTCACTCGTAACACAAGAAGGCTTTATTTTCATTGGATTTTTTATTTTTTTTTTTACTTTTGGATTATTTGCTTTGTTGCGTTGCTTTGAGGAGATCTTGACTTTTTTGTGGAAAGTTTATAATAATAATAATAATAATATTGGTTACCAACCAATATTAAATTGTTTTATTTTTTATTTGACTATAGGCCTATTTATCCAGTTCCAAATAAAGAGAAAATTATATAAGACCTTTTTTTCATTCATTCTGTATTTGATTCACTGACTGGGTTTTCCATATTTCACTGACTGGGTTATTTAAAATATTAACCATTTTTAATTGATTTTCCAAAAATTACTATATCGTGATATACATCATTATCCATGTGAGGACCAACACAATCATAGTTAAACTTGAGACATCTACATAAATGAGATCTTTGTGATGCCCATGAGGACAAAAGCTTCAGAAAGGGACAAAATGTCAAATGGCTTACTTGAAGTTGTCTCTGCACATAAAATTGGGATAAGGAAAGTATTTTAATGTGTGTGTGATGGCCCTTAGGTGAAACTGGAGGAGGCTCTGGCGATGGCCACAGACTTCCATAACTCACTGCAAGACTTCATTAACTGGCTGACTCAAGCCGAGCAGACCCTCACTATGGTATCTCCTGCCTCTCTCATTCTGGAGACCATCATGTTCCAGATAGATGAGCATAAGGTCAGTGTTCTCTCACATCAGGATGGATTCATCCTTTCACTCGTGGTCACATTTATTTATGCTTAGAGTCTATTAACACAGAGCAGCGCAGTTTGCTGTACTTTTAGTTAGCAGACTCCAGTTTATTGCACACTACCAGTAAAGTTGTAATGTGGTTGCATAGTTCTTTCAATGAGTCAACCTGCCACTTAGATTTTGGGAAACAAAATGTTGGCAATTTGGTGCCATTTTAGTGCCTTTCTATCTCAATACTGTAGAAGGCTTGTTTGGAAAATCTTAATTAAGCATTATGTTTACATATTGTTTTGATTTCTTTCCTAAAATGGAAATAAATGCATTTTGACAGGAAAATAAGTGTTTATAGAGTCACATTTCAGCACTTTCGAAATCTGGGATTAAATGTGATAAAATATGAAAATGAATTGCAATTAAATATTTTAATCTACTGACATCACTAATAGATAGATAGATATTCTATATGTAAATATATACTGTACATGTGTATTACAGTAGGTTGTTATTTTCAAATATATAGTCCCCACACTTTTGTGTTATTTCATAGTTTTGATTACTTTGCTATTATTCTAAAATGTGGGAAACAGTAATAATAAAAAAATAGTAGGAGTGTTGTGATGTTCTAAAGTAATTATATCAATATTACGTCAAAGCAGGTTGCAAAACACTTCTAAAGAATCCATTCAATTCAGATTGCAATTCAGTCTGGAAAACCTAGTCTGAAAGTGAATGAATTAAATTGGTTCCAACCATATCATCGCAGTTCAAAATAATAGGGCAAACTGGGCCACATTCTGAAAATCATCTCAATGTCAAAAAGTGGCCAGATTAAATTTAATTAACTGCAGTATTTGTCTAACTCCCTGAGGTTGCTGACACAGCTCAGTTTTTGTTTTTTTTACTCTCTGTACACTGGCTGTCTTAAGGTGTTTGTGACGGAGGTTAATTCACACCGGGATCAGATCATGGATCTGGATAAGACAGGAACACACCTGAAGTACTTCAGTCAGAAGCAGGATGTGGTGTTGATCAAGAACCTGCTGTTGAGTGTTCAGGGCCGCTGGGAGAAGGTCGTGCAGAGGTCATTGGAGAGAGGACGCTTGCTCGACGATGCCAGGAAACGTGCCAAACAGGTGCGGAAGCTCTCCTGCGCTAAAACTGAATTAAAGCCATTGTTTTGCTTTTTAAAGCACATGTTTGCCAGATTTCTGTTCCAATCAGTATGCTGCTTGGTTGAAATTGAATCCTGTCTGAATTAAAGACAAAGTTCTCCCAAAAATGAAAAATTTCATTATTTTCAAACCCAAACCACATTAGGGTAAATAAACAATGACAGAATTATTTTTTGGGGGGGTGAACATTTAATTTAGGACAGGACAAGAAAATGCTGCTGTATAATACACTGATTTCTACACAGATGAAAGGGATTCTCATGGCCTTGTCTTTTGCAGTTTCACGAGACCTGGAACAAGCTGATGGAGTGGCTGGAAGGGTCAGAGAGAGCTTTGGACTCAGAGCTGGAGATCGCCAATGATCCTGACAAGATCAAAATGCAGTTAGTCCAACACAAGGTGAAAGACACTTTTCCCTCTGAACACATATTAATCTTTGAGGTTCCTGCTGACACCATGTTTTTATCCCCCATGTGTGTATTTGAAACATCTGACAAGTGCTGGTTAACTGGCTAAAGTGCTGGTAAAGATGTGAATCACAATACCAGGTGGTGTCTGCCTTTATGGTTATTGTGTTTTTCATTGACTGTGAGTCACAAAGAAGCACCATCCTGTTCTGTATGCCAATTATAGTGATTATAGTAACACTGTTTAAGATCTGTGTCCAGAAATGTTTCATAATGCATCCATGATGGATGTGGGGCTTGCTTTGTTCACACAATAATCTAGAGGTGTAGTAACCTTAATAATTAGGGGGGACATATCTCTCACTTTTAGAGAGGAATAAACTCTTCCCTCCACTTCTTAGGAAGTAACCATTATATTTGAACCCTTTAATGCGTGTTTTTTTGCCAAACATTATTACATATGTTATTACAAAGTTCAGCCATGAAACTCTATGTGGCGCAAGCTGATCGTTTCTTTGAACTTGTTATCTGTTAGCCAGTTGGCTTGCACACATGTGACATGTTAAGCCAATAGGCTCACATGGTGTAAGCTGATTGGTCCTTTGGCATGTAGTCAGGTAGCCAATGAACTTAAGTCTCTCTTTGTGGAACATTTAAATTGCTTAGTTTGGCAGAAAAGCTGGTTTTTCTGCAGCACATTGCAAGAGCTTTTCTCTGAAACCCACCTCTAGATCTGGTCTAGATCTGGAACATGGAGATTGTATATACATGGGGATTGTTTGCATGTCTAATTGTTTGTGCAGCAACATGTCCTACATGCACGATGTGGCATGTCTTGCTTTTGGTCTAGCTGTGCGCAGCAGCAGCTTGTCCACATGCATAACTAAATATGTATGTCTATTTTATAGCAATATCAAGTCTCAGTACTTGTTCTGCAGCAGCAGCAGCCTAACAGATGTAGTCTGCCAACACCTATATCCCATCAATATGTCATACCCACATTAACATTTTAAATCTTTCCAAGAGTTGTCATGGCTGAAATGATAGAACAGGATTTATCACTTCCATGCTAAAATTGTATAAGATGCAACTGGTTGTCAAACGCATATTGAGCTACAAATAACACATAAGCTACACAAATACTACACATATGTATTTCCACAGGAATTTACTGAGTCTTAATAGACATACAACTTACAAAATGTCAGTAGTACACCCAATTGACAATGACCATACTGTTCATGTGTTGAACTTGCTATAGTTTACTTCCACATTGCTCATTCCACAATAGCAATGTGAAATGCAAATGTAAATGTAAAGTCAATCTCTGAAACAACAGCGCCACCTTGAGTTGCAAATATGTATAATATGTATGTGCACAATTCAACAACATTGCGTGGAAAATCAACATGATATAGTAGACATTTTTATGAAAATAGTACTTATTTGTATTGTAATAAACAAAAAGTCAGCTATCCTGTGATAGTAAACTTCAAGATATGAAATATTAATAAAAATATGACTTATGAAAGTGCAAATATATATTGCTACACATGTTGTGTCACAAACAACCCTGTACACTTAGAAATCAATCAGTTCTAATTTGTATTTTATTTTTATAAAATACACTTTGTTGCAATTTAGCCTTTTTTTCTCCCCAATTTGGAATGGCCCAATGTGCTCTAAGTCCTCATGGTGGTGTAGTCCCTCAATCCGGGTGGCGGAGGATGAATCTCAGTTGCCTCCGCGTCTGAGACCGTCAAGCCGCATATGTTATCAAGTTGTTGAGCGTGTTACCGCAGAGATATAGCGTATGTGGAGGCTTCACACTATTCTCCGCTGCATCCACACACAACTCAACACATGCCCCATGTGTTTTTATTTGACCTGTTACTCATCTGAGGTTACATAAAATCATAATCGTGTGTGCAGATTGTGTCTAGTAGTGATTTTGTGGGCATGTTTCCTGATCTGTATCATTTCTTTAGTGAATTGAGGACTAAACCAGCACACACAGTATGTGTGCATAAAGAACCACTCTAAATGACTTCCCCACTGAATAGACGAGCTAAAGGCTAATACTGCATTAGAGCAAAACCTGCATTTTAGATCTGTGTATTGTGATGAATAGGTGATAGAAGAACATTTATTTTTCCTAGTAGTTGCTGACATTAGCTAACAGATTTAGCAGGGACATAGAGCAAATAGAGCCTGAATTACAGACTTTCAAAGATGGGATACAAATAAATGAATTAAATGTATGTTTATCATCAACAAGATCATAAAGTTACATATATTACATATATAAAATATACAATATTATATATGAATTACTGAAATATTGAAAAAATTTTGGGGAGATTTTCTGCTAAATGAGACCAACATTTTGCAATTAGTCCACTGTCTGTGTTCAGACGGCAGCCAAAATATACAGCAGTATACAGGGTTTAACTGTGATGAGAACATTTTTTGGATTCTCTCCACCATTCAGTTTTTGTCGTTACTTTCAAAGTCCCGTAATCCTTTGTAGAATTTTATTTGTGAAATACTTTTATGGTGAAATCAGTCTACTCTGTCACAGTACATTTAAGAAATCTGCACCAGGAGTGTTTTTAAAGCAGGATATGAGTGGGCGCAGGGTTGTGTGAGCGCAGTGCTGTATAATGGTATGTAATTAACAGCTCAGCAGTGCTTCAGATGTTCTGATGAGTCAGACACAAACACAAGTGGCAGGATTTGATGACATCAGGCTTCCCGTAAGGCCTGGCGGGACACACAACCTTTAGCTATATTTGAATGACCCTGAGTGACCCTAGACCCCTGTTTTCTTGTGTTGGGGGGCTTTCAGGAATTTCAGAAAGCTGTGGGCAGCAAGCATTCAGTGTATGACACCACCAGTCGCACGGGCCGAGCTTTAAAGGACAAGACCTCCTTGCAAGATGACAACCTAAAACTGGACGACATGCTCAGCGAACTCAGGGACAAATGGGACACAGTCTGTGGCAAATCCGTGGAGAGGTGCGTTTACTGGATGAATCTCGTGAAAATGCGTCCAGGTCATATTTCACCCCAAAATCTAGAGAAAAAATAGGAAATTGTATTTTACATAAAGAATATGAAGCCTATTTTTTTAGGGATTAAAAGCATTTTATTTAATTTTTTACAAATAAGCATGTTCCTCTCAAATTCTCATTACTGTAAGTCAAATTGTTTTTTTATTAATAGGCCTGTCAATCGGTACATTTTAATTTAATTTAATTAATTACATGGTATACTGATTAATCGCAATTAATCACATACCTAAATATTTGCTGAATAAGCCCCTCAAATAACAATAATTTTATATATAATTATTAAATAATTATAAAAATAGTAATAATAAATATATATATATATAAAAAATATATTATACAGTTAATTAAAATGTATTACATTCTTGTGGAAGAAGAGTTCATCATTGATAAGACAATACAAAAAGCGGCTTTAGAAAACAATGTATTGTTTATTACCATATTATTGATCATAAATCAATCATTGGCATACAGTTCACAGTAATCCATTTCACAAGTCAATTTGTCAATCAGTTTGTGATTTATTATGAGGGCTTGTTTAAGCACACGTCAATGTACACCTGCATCAGACGGATGCTTTTGGAGCTTTTTAGGTTGCTGTGTCAAGTTAAACAAAGTTTAAAATGTAGAAAAACATGAGATATTACGTCTTGAGATATCTGCGTTCGGATTTGCTCTCCATCAAGCTGTGTTTGAAGGCAAGAATGTGTTCTCATCTTGTGTTGTCTGACCTCGTCTGTATAAGTTGTGTATTGCCTATAAAGCTGGAGTTTCAGTTACTGCCCCCTGGAGAAAACAGGTGGTACCCCATGCTTGAATTGCTCATATGGAAGAAATATTCCTTATTATGGTCCGGGTACATGATAAATTGTGTTAATGTTTTTAACATGTTCTTTTTTTATACAATTAATCACACTGAGTTAATGCACTAAATCGACAGCGTTAATTAATAATTCATAATGGATTAAAACAAAATGTATTACAATAACAATGCTGTGAAAAACACAGTGATTTGTTTAAGTTAAGGTAAGGAAGATTAAAACATACTTTACTCTTATGTCAATAAATAAATATAAGCTATTTAATATTATTTATTTTTATTATTATTATTATTATGATAATGAGAATGGGGGGTAGGTTATGTTTTCAAAGTGAAAATAATTTCTCTATGCAAAAAAATCCTATTAGTCCTAAAAATAGGCTTAATTTTCTTTAGGAAAAATGATATTTCTTATGTTTGTCTTTCATTTTGGGGTGAAACATGAACCAGACTATTCACTCACTGTTGTGTTATTTATCTCACTCAAGTGCCACAAAAGACAAATCAAATCTACAACACCATGGCAGATTTGAAATGCAATTCTTAGGATTTAAATTGAACCTTTTTTTATAATCTGAAAGCCACATTTTTCATATTTAATGTAGAAATATGTGATATATGATTCATAAAGAAGGTCATAAAGAGGGATTTATGTTCCGAATATGGGTAATAACTATATGTTCTACAGGCAGAATAAGTTGGAGGAGGCTCTGCTGTTCTCAGGTCAGTTCACAGATGCTCTGCAAGCTTTGATTGACTGGCTGTATAAAGTGGAACCACAGTTAGCTGAAGATCAGCCTGTTCATGGAGACATTGACCTCGTCCTCAACCTCATCGACAGCCATAAGGTACCGTATATCCTCAAATTATTATTTTTTTACCAGTGTATTTATAGTAAACAGGGATAGAGGAGACCAGAAACGATAAGGAAAAGAACTGGCAACAGGATTGGGAAATTGTTGGAGCTGGTCTTGAGCTCACATAACCCACATGAGCATTGCAAAGCCATCACTGACATCCTCATGATTAGGGCTGTCACGATTTTGAAATTTGGCTGACGATTAATTGTCAAACAAATATTTGCGATTATGGTGATTCATTGTCTCTTTAAGGGCTTTCACGATTAATTGTCTCATAAATTGGCATATTTCTTAAGGTGCATGTATGCTTTATAAACTTATAAGAGCTTCACTATTGTGCTGATAGTAGTGATTTAAAGTGTATAAGTGAAGAAAGATGGTTTACTGTAGTCGTGCCTCTGATTTCAGAGCTTATGTTGCAAAAATGTCTTCAGAGCTGGTACATTTGATTTATTTATTAACGTTTGAAGCATTCTTAAAATATCCAAGTCTGCATTTTGAGCCTCTTGGTTGTGTTTCTGGTGCTCATGAACAGAAAATAACATCATTTTAGTATTATCAGTGTAATATAACAAACCCACTGCTTTCAATTGGAGGTGACAGGAGTGCTGGCAAGGCTAGAGTCACATCACAGCACATGTAAGCTGATGAGGTCAGTGATGATGACCTCATTTATGTTCAGAATCGAGATTTTGGCCTGATTTTAGCAGTATTCTGACCATGTTTGGTGCTGTTAAATCCATTTGTAAAAATGGGATCTAGGGCTGATGATGTAGCCAAAAAAGAAAAAATACATCTCGATGTTTTTCACCCTTTTGACAATATTCACTACAGGCTATATCTCGATACTTATGTGTCTACTCTGAAATACCCTAAAAAGGTAGCCTAAAAATGTTTCTTTTTCAGTGTAACCAACAGTTCAAACAATGATGTCATTATAGCCAAGTAGATTAAAACATGCAAGAAAAAAATACATTAACTCATGTTCTCCACAGTTTTTTTGTGTTTGTTTTACTGCTTTTGTGCATATAAATAAAACAAAATATAATTTTCATTGATATGCATTTAAATAAAATGCATAGTAATAAACAGCAATATTTTCCTGCATATGTTTTCACTAAAACATTGTAATACATGGAAATTGTTACGGCACAAAATAAATAATTCACCATGCGACCCACCAAGAATGAACCACATTATAGCGACCATGAGGAGGTTAACCCATGAGACTCTACCCTCCCTAGCAACCGGGCTTACGTGGCTGGAGTACGGAGCACTCAGCATGCCCTGGGTTTCGAACTAGCAAACTCCAAGGTGGTAGTCAGCGTCTTTTACCACAGAGCTACCCAGGCCCCCCAATCATATGCAATATTATCAATAGCTTAATTTCTCACCTGCAAAATCACTGTAAATACAGTACATCATGAACATTTATGAACATTCATATTTAATTCACCAAACCATCACAATCACAGAGTTCTGCAAATTCAGTGTCATATTTTTGTAATGATATGTAATGATTTTCTTTTATTATTTTGTTATATTTAGGCAATAATATCCAAAAGGCTGTTCAGAAAGCTTCTAAGTTCTAAATTATAATGCAGCATCGCATATATCCTTCGCAGAGAAGAAGACACTGTCAAAATGCACTGGGAAATGCTGTTAGAAACCCTCTAAAAGTTCATTCAGGAATGGTTTTGATAAAAATAGTTCTAATTCTAGACTAATTAAAAATGTACTATGTTGCCCAATATTTGTGTGTGCTATGTATTTTATGCAAGTTAGAGTATCGCTTTGTTACCTTGCTAATGTCAAACTCGGTTGAAATCAATCGTGTCAAGTCTCTCATTCGTTTGCATGGAGTTGCTGCCTGTGGTGTTCCGAAACAGTTACTTATGAGGTTCCTTCTCACTCAGGATGCTGCCTTAGAAAGTAGCTGCCTATGTAGGCAGTAGACATCAAAGCAGCTAGGTTTTGGAACAGAGGCATAGACAGCTGGAATTGCATTTGTTGAATGTGTTTTGTGCATGTGTTCAGGTTTTTCAGAAAGAGCTGGGCAAGAGGACGGGCAGCGTGCAGGCTCTGAAACGCTCGGCCCGTGAGCTGATTGATAACAGTCATGATGACTCATCCTGGGTGAAAGTTCAGATGCAGGAGCTGAGCATGCGCTGGGAGACCGTGTGCAGCCTCTCCGTGTCCAAACAGACACGACTAGAGCAGTCGCTCTGTCAGGTAAGACATGACTGACAGTTATGATGGCAAACACTATGAAAGGGGTAGTGCTTTCATTTTTTCCACTTATTTTTTGTTTTTCCATAAAACTATCTAATCATTATACTCTATTAGGCTTATATTCTATTTGATTAACCCTAATATAGTTTTGGGGTCACCGTGACCCCTTTTGAATTTTAATTATTTTAAAAACAGGTTTTCCTTCATCTCAGTAGCATGAGGTTTGGTGACTTAACCTACATTTGGTATGTATGCACACACACCGGATTCTGGTGGTGTGGTGGTGTGATAAAAAAAACTCCACATAGGAAATGAATGGGTGAGACGATAAAACGTATCGGTTACCTAACGTAACCTCGGTTCTCTCTAGATGAGGGAACGAGTATTGCGTAAGCTAGCTTACGCTACGGGAAAGATTCATCTTTTCTGAGATATTGAAGCCAAAAAATTATCCTTAATTTTTGTATCCATTGTCAACGCAGTGCGGCAGCTGCAGACCTTGAGCGGGCTAGCTAGCGAGCTCATAGGTTGCTCTGCGGCAACTGCTGCAGCCTATAGACGAGCTTGGGCGTAACTCGCGATCCAATGAGAGGCGCCCGCGCCACTGCATCAAAGCCCGCCAAAAGGGCGTGACTAGAGTGCATATAAGCTGTAGTTCGTAGGCTGGAACCCTGGTTTTCATTGACTGAAGCTGAAAAGTCGCCGCGGCGCTGAAAGCACGGCCGGCTACGCAATACTGCTCCTCATCTAGAGAGAACCGAGGTTACGCTAGGTAACCGACACGTTCTCTTACGAGAGGTTCTCTCAGATATGCGAAGCTAGCTTACGCTACGGAACCCATTGTCAACGCCGCGCGCCAAGCATCCACTGTATAAGCCCCAGGGAATTAAGGGGGACCCGGGGAGCCCTTATGAGTGGGGAAATAATATTTGGCCGGCAAGAATGCGGTCATTGATTGTGTAATACATAAGCACATAGTAGGACGGAACGACAGAGGGCGGTGCCGGTCTGTGTGGAATGTGTCCCATCAGTGCAGCTCACCAGGGGAGCTGTAGCGTATTAAACCGCTAGTAGTTTTGCCTGCAGAGCGGGCACTTCCATATTGTAAAATCTGACAAAGGTGGAGGGGAAGTCCATCCCGCTGCCACACATATGTCGTGAATGGAAATTCCGCTGGACCATGCCCACGAGGATGCCATGCCTCTAGTGGAGTGAGCCCTAATGCCCAACGGGCATGGCAGGTCTTTTGACGCCGTATGCAGCAGCAATAGCGCCCACTATCCATCTAGATAGTGTCTGTTTCGAGGCGGCGAGACCTTTGGTGCGCCCCGAACTAAACGAAAAGCTGCTCGAGCGCCTGAAAGCAGCGGAGCGTGCAGTATACAATCTCAGTGCTCTGACCGGGCAAAGGAGATTGGCGCCGCGTTCGCTATCCGGTGCTGGCAGCGCCGATAGGGAAATGACCTGTGCTCTGAAAGGAGTACCGATCACCTTGGGAACATAGCCGTGTCTAGGCTTTAAAATGACCTTGGAGTCACTTGGTCCAAACTCAAGACACGCAGCCTGACAGACAGCGCGTGAAGGTCTCCCACACGCTTGACTGATGACAGGGCAGTCAGAAAACGGTTTTGAGTGAAAGGTATTTCAAATCCACGGATTGAAGTGGTTCGAAGGGGGGCTTTCATAGTTTCGAGAACTATAGAAAGATCCCAGATAGGAACCGATGGGGGCGCGGGGTTCATCCTTCTAGCTCCCCTGAGGAAGCCGGATGACCAGCTCGCTTTTACCCCATGACTGGCCGTGCAGGGGTTCAGCTTAACGCCGCAACGGCCGCCACATACACTTTGAGCGCGGATGGGGATCTGCCCTCATCCAGCAGCTCTTGTAGAAATACGAGCAGCGACCTACACCCCACATGTCCGTGGGTCCAGGTCTCTGTCGGTGCACCATTTTGAGAACACAGACCATTTTGACGCATAGAGTCTTCTCGTGGAAGGGGCTCTAGCGTGTATGATGGTGTTTATTACTCCTTCTGGCAGAGCGACGGGTAGTCGCTGATCACCCACGCATGCAGCCCAGCTCTGGGTGGGGATGCCAGATTGTGCCGCGAGCTTGAGAGAGGAGATCTGCTCACTGGGATGGGCCACGGCGCTGTCAGTGACAGCTGCGTAAGCTCCGGAACCATGTCTGATTCTCCCAACGCTGGGCTATGAGGAGCACCGAGTGACGCTGCTTCCTGATCCTCTGCATTACCTGTGGCAATAGCGAGACGGAGGGAAGGCGTAAAGCGGGCGCCTGGGCCAGTCCTGGGCCAGCTGGCCCTCGCTGAGAAAAATACTGGGCAGTGAGAGTTCTCTTTGGACGCAAAGAGGTCTATCTCTGCTCTGGCCGAATAGGTGCCATAACGCCTGGACTGTTTGAGCTGCAGGGACCATTCCCCTGGGGAATATTGTCTCTGGACAGTCTGTCCGGGCCGCCGCTCAGGTGGCCTGGCACGCAGCGCCGCCCTCAGCGAGCGCAGGTGGCACTGGGACCAACTCAGTATGCGCTTTGTCAGATGGAAGAGGTTCCTGGATCTGACACCGCCCTGACGGTTTAGGTAGGATACCACAGATCTGTTGTCCGAACGACCAGGACGTGGTGACCCTGAATGACCGGGAGAAAGCGACGAGCGCCGCATCGACCGCTATCATTTCCAGACAATTTATGTGAAGGAGCTTTTCCTGAACTGACCATAGGCCAAAATCGAGAGCTCCTCGCGAGACCGCGCTCCAACCCGTGTTGGACGCTGCCTGTCGAGATGACTTTTCGGCGAGATACAGCTCCCATTGTCACTCCCCCGCTGATACCATTCGCCACTGTCCAGGGCTGCAGAGCTGATATGCAGGTCTGAGTCACCTTGATGGGCTGGCGCCTGTGGCCCAAGCCCGGCGAGACGCCGCTGGTGTTTAGCCAATGCTGAAGCGGGCGCATGTGCAGTAAACCCAGCTGAAGTACTGCTGCGGCTGAGGCCATGTAACCTAGCACTCTCTGGAATTTCTTCAGAGGCGTGAGGCTGTTCATCTGAAAAGATGCGCTAGTCGCTGAACACGGCGCGCGCGCTGTGTAGATAAGCGAGCCGCCATTGCCACGGAGTCTAGTTCTATTCCCAGGAAGGAAATGGTCTGACTGGGCTGTAGTGAGCTCTTGGTCCAATTGACTGCAAGACCCAAACTGTTCAGATGGCTGAGGAGAACTGCTCTGTGAGACAGAAGCTCCATATGTGACTGAGCCATAATCAGCCAGTCGTCCAAATAGTTCAGAATTCGCGAAACCCTGACTCACGAGGGGTGCGAAGCCAGCATCCATGCACTTCGTGAAAGTACGGGTGCTAAGGACAGGCCGAACGGAAGGACGGTGTATTGATAAACCTGGCCGCCGGGCTAATCTCAAGAATGGCCTGTGACGGGATTTATCTGAATCTGAAAGTATGCATCTTTCAGATCGAGAGAAATAAACCAGTCCCCTGGCGCATTACGCGCGAGGAGTTTCCTGATTGTAAGCATTTTGAACGGTCTTTTGCAAGCACCTTGTTCAAAACCCTGAGATCTAATATGGGTCTGAGGTCGCCGCCTTTCTTGGGAACAAGAAAATAACGGCTGTAAAGCCCCACTCGCTCAGAGAGGGTGGCACTTTTTCTATGGCCCTTTGCACAGAAGGCTTGTTATTTCTGAACGAAGCATGCACGCTAAGCTTCCGTGTTCACAGTGGTTTCGAGCCAGCTCTGAAGCGTGGGGGCGGCGATCGAACTGTAGCAAATAGCCCTGTTGTATTGTGCTTAACACCCACTTGGATATCCCTGAATAGCTTCCCACGCTTTGAAGCTGTAACGCTAGAGGGTGAATGGCCAATTCGCTCTGATTGCCGCACACAGAGCGCTGAACAAAATGTGTGAGCTGCGTTTAGTGTGTTCATGCATGATTGCTCGCAGACAGCATGAACAGGCTGTTTTGTGAGTGACTTCCGATTGGAATGAATGGGGAAAGAGTCACATCTGTTACGTGATGCGCAAGCATAGTCATGGGCACGGGACTTACACACAGAGGAATGGTTGCTGGCCGTGTAACAGAGCGGGCAGAGAATGGGCGCCAGACGCATTTGCGGGCGATTTATTGACTCTAGCGCCGAGCTGTTCAGTAATCGCTTTATGTGAGCGTGCTCTGGTGGGGACACGAGACATGCAGTGCTTGTGTGCAGAAGTGAACACTGGATTGTGGGCACATTTTCTACACATAGGGCTGGTCGTGTGACAGAGCCGGCAGAGAATGGGCGCTACAGACGCATTTGTGGGCGCTTTCATTGACTCTGACGCCGAGCGGTTCGTGAATCGCTTTATGAGAGCGTGCTCTGATAGGGGCACGGGATGTGTTATGCTTGTGTGTAGGGGCTAACACTGGGTTGTGGGCACTTTTTCTACACATAAGACATGTTTGCTCTTTACAAGATTTATTTGGGTCGCCGTGAAAACGGCGCTTGAGTGCAGGCAAGCGGGCAGTGTCACCGGCTTGTTGGCTGCTAAATTCACCACTGTAGTAGCCTGAGAGAAGGGACTGACAGGGGTAAAGCTTTGACAGTGGTCCGGCGGCGCGGACTGAGCCGCCGCTTGTTCAACACAGTTAGGAAGACTTCGGCTGCTCGGGTTTCAGCGCTACCTTAGATCGAGGCCCGCGGGGAGGCGGTCTGCGGCGGCTGTCTGAGCGCTGATCGAGGGCGGCCGCTCTGTCGACGCTGAGAAGTCTGGAGATTGTTGAACTGGGCGCTGTGAAGAGGCTCGTGCAGGAGGCTGATCACGTGAGCGCCTGCAGAGGAGCTTAGCGCGACGCCGCAGGAAGAGGTTCATGGCTTGGGTGGCTTTCTGGACTTCTGAGAAGCGGTCAACAATGCCACTCACCGCGGAGCCGAAGAGACCGGTTGGAGAGAGCGGTGCGTTGAGGAACGTGGAGCGCTCTGCTTCTCCCATGTCGGCTAGTGTTAGCCATAAGTGTCTCTTGGTCACAGTCAGCGAGGCCATGCACTTCCCTAGAGCTTGGGCTGCAGCTTTGGTAGCTGAAGGGCGCAGGTCTGTCGCGCCAGAGATCAGTAACAGCCTCTGGGTGCCTGCCTTTCTCATCCCACTCCGAAGAAGGTCTGCTTGTAGGATCTGTAAAACGGCCATAGAGTGCAGAGCAGATGCGCTTGGCCGGGCGGCGGAATAGGCGCTGCCAACATAGGGCGGAAGTCGCTCTGCAGGCCTTAGACGGAGCACAGGCTTGGAACGCCATCTCGCGGAGGGCGGACAAAGGTGTGCCGCTACCGAAGTCCTCGACCGGGGATGGAGGAGTAGCCTCTTCAGTGGCACCGCCCACCGACGCCAGAGAGGTGGAGACGTGTGAACGGGTCCTGGCTGAAAACGGAGCGCTCCACGACTTTGCAAGCTCCGTATGTAATTCCGGCAGGAAGGGAGCGCCCGGCCGCGGGTGTAGAGCGGCGATGGCTTTGAAGAAAGCAGCCGCCGAGTCTGTTGGGTGCCTGCTCAGGGGCGGTGACCACTGAGCCCGAGGCGGTCGACGGCCTGTGTGAGGAGGCGTGTTAACTCCCCTTCGACCCGGCGCCGGTCCTGCTGGATTCCTGGGCTGAGGAGGAGGCTTGGGAGCCTGTCCACCTCGCTGTCCGAGCCATGATGGAACAGCAGCCCTTATCCTCCGCTTCGCCATCCGAGATGGCAGCAGTGCGCCGCCGGGCGGCAACTGCGCTGGCCCCGGGGCGGGAGGGTGAAAGCGATGCTCGAGGGAGAGGCTCCGGCGAGGCAGTCGCCTCAACCACAGTTTCCGCAGCCTTTGTGAGCGGGCGCTTCTTCCTGCGCTGCTGAGGGTAGGCGGCGCGGCGGTTTCTGCTTTGATCGCTCGAAGTCGAGCCCGCAGGGTCGACATCGGTAGCTCCTCGCAGAATCGCATCCGCCCTCAGTGAGGGCGAAGCTCTGCGTGCCCCAGTCCCAGGCAGAGAGCGCAGATGATGTGGCGGTCTCCTGTGCTGAGAAGGGTGCGACATGAGGCGTAAGTGGAGCGAGGCATCTTGAAAAAGACGCCAGTACTTTTTGTGAATAGTTCTTGAGAACTAGCTTGCTTAATAAAAGGATACGCCGCCGGATGGCGTAGCTCGCAGGATGGCTGAAGGTGGCTGAGACGGCCGGCTTCTTCTAGCGCTGTCCACGCTTGCTAGATGCCCCTCAAACGGCGACGCTGGCTTCCAGGTCAGCGATGCGGAGAGCTTCGCTGAAGAGATGAAAATCAGGGTTCCAGCCTACGAACCACGCTTATATGCACTCTAGTCACGCCCTTTTGGCGGGCTTTGATGCAGTGAGCGCTGGACGCCTCTCATTGGATGCGAGTTCGCCCAAGCTCGTCTATAGGCTGCAGCAGTTGCCGCGAGAGCAACCTATGAGCTCGCTAGCTAGCCCGCCAAGGTCTGCAGCTGCCGCGACTGGCGCTGATAATGGATACAAAAATTAAGGATAATTTTTTGGCTTCAATATCTCAGAAAAGATGAATCTTTCCCGTAAGCGTAAGCTAGCTTACGCAATACGAGAGAACCTCTCGTAAGAGAACCGAGCTTTTTTAAAAAAAAAACATTTTTTAAATAACATAAAATGCAGAACACACAAAAACATACAGAAATGAAGGGGTGATACTATAACATATCCAACGCTGAATGCACGTGCTCCACACACACACACACACACACACACACACACAATCAAACACAGGAATGAATAGGTGAGACTATAACAGAAAGCATTTTTTATAGAATTTATCAAATAAAATCAGCCACAATGCAGAACACACACAGAAATGATGGGGTGAGACCATAACACACGCTACACACACACACACACATACACACACCAAAGTATGAGTTTGAGACAGTTGACCATTTCCTTTGCCAGTTTTCCAGTGGTCAGTTTGCTACAACCAGGCGAATGAGTGGACCTCTGCAGCCATCTACTGGTTATAGTTGTAATTTCATGTAATAAAAAAATTAAATAAAAAATATGTCCAGCAAATGTCAGCAATCTGCCCCTAATGCATGACACATTTTTTCCTATTTTCTCCATGAATGAAATTGAGAAATGTAGATCTTCACTGAAGTGAATGTAACATAAAATGTTCTTATTTAATATGAAAATGAATGATGTAGTTTTGTGGTTTAGAGGTAAATAAGCACAACTTTAGAGTTTTTAACTTAGTGAAGTATTACATTTGTTTAAAAAGAAAATACAAGTTTACACATTATTGTATACTATGAGAGCGCACCCATAACGAACAGAGTATAAGGGTTCATTAAATCAGCATTTCATGAAATTCATTTAATAAAATAAAGTATTGACTTACAGTTCTAATAAATAAGAAATGTTTTTCAAAAAGATAAAGTAAATAAGATAAATTCATTTGAGAAACAAAAGATGATTATTTTAGAAAATATATTTGTTTGTTTTTTATACTTGTTTTAGGCATAAACCTTAATAAACTTTTTAAAATGTATTCTCAATGCAAGAAAAAAAAACACTATATTTGCTGTTCTTTATTTGTTGTCATCATATTTAATTTTTATGCAGGTTTAAACAGATGACAATGGCTTTAGTAGAGGATTATTGTTTTTCTACACTGTTTTTCAGGCTGAGGAGTTCCACTCCACCGTTCATATTTTACTGGAGTGGCTTGCAGAGGCAGAACAGAGCCTCCGGTTCCACGGCTCTCTACCTGATGATGAAGAAGCTCTCCACACTCTCATTGAACAGCATGAGGCAAGTTTCCCAGACCGAGGACAAACAATTCACTCAAGACAAATGAATCACTGTGACATTGACCTTGTAAAAACCTCTCACTAACAACAGTATACCATGGGCAACAGTATTTTCCCTAGTTATCAGATGAACTAAAACAAAACACCTTTAAATCTAAATGCTTGTGATATGCTTTCTTTCTCAGCTGTTCTTCTTTTATTAGCCCCTCTTCTGATGTAAAGTGGTGATCTGTAGCATTCTCTCTCTGTGTCCAACTGAGAAACAAATGCCATACATGGCTGTCAAGTCTTTATTAACTGCTGCCTGCCAGGAAAGAGTTCACCCCGGAACCTCATTTTTCTGTACTGTTTCTCATATTCAAGGTCAAAAATAGTTTGCTCATAATCTGCATACTTTTCCAGAGACATTATTCATGTTCTCAGATTGAAAGTTGATGGAAGGAGATTTTGTGGCTTCACTTCCAGGTGCTAAAGGACAGCGTTGGGAGTAATGTGATACAAGTAGTGATAGATATATTAGCCAGTAACTAATTACAAGTAACATAAGTGATATGACCAATTCAATATTTTGAACATGTAAAGTAACACATTATATTTTAAACGAACACTGTGATTCAGAGTTAATTTGTCATATGAGTATGTGTTATTTATTTATTGAAAGATTGATTTTTACTGACATACAGTTAAAAAACTTTCCTTTTTCCCATCACATAGGAATAGAGACACCCCTGTAGACATGCAATGTTGATTATAATGTGTCCTAGTTTTGTTATATCATATCACAATGTTCACTGGTCATGGCGGGCCAAACGTGTTTCAGCATTGAAAGTATTTACATTATTTTGAATGAATCAAAGGAAAGAACAAGGGTATTGTCATTGCATGCAAATGTGTCAGGGGACAAACACGTTGTCACGTCCACACTCCGCTCTCTCTCCCCGGGCTATTAATCACCCACACCTGATCCAAATCCATCGCACATTACCTCACCTCTATAAATCCTCACCCCGCCACTCCATCCACGTCTAGTCTCCGCCTGGAAATCTTAGACACACCTGCTCATCTGACTTCCCCAGAGAAGCTACACTTTCACCTGTTAATCCCACATCCACGATATTTCCAAGTGTCATCATCGTCCTTCGACTTCCTGGAGTGGCGATCCACCTGTATGCTCCCTGTGGACACAAACTCTGTTATTGCCAAGCTAAGTTCTATACTCCTCGCATTTCTGTTGACTTCAGTATCTCCAATAAAGCTCCCGCATCTGGGTTCAACCTGTCCTCTGTGTGCGTGACACATATCCACATCTTAAAATGTCACTTTAAATGTAAAGACAGCATAAAGAGCTGCAAGCCAATTATGCTTCATGTTGCATTACTTCCCATAAAAATCAACAATTATTAAAAGTAACAGACATGTAACATTACTTTAAAAGTAACTTTCTCCAACACTCTTTCTGAGACATTCCTGACTACAGATCTTGAGTGGGGGGGAAGCAATAGGATAATGGTGTAAAAGCTGCCAATTACTAATTGAATTGCCATCTACTTTGATCTATGCAGGAGTTTATGAAGAAGCTGGAGGAGAAGAGGCTGGCCCTGAATAAAGCTACTTGCATGGGAGAGGCCATCCTGTCCATCTGCCACCCGGACTCCATCACCACCATCAAACACTGGAACACCATCATTAAAGCACGCTTTGAAGAGGTCAGTCTATTTCCAACAGTTCTCTATGAATCAAAAACTCACATACGTTTGACCAGAAGCACCGCATAATATTGATGTATCATCCATTTGAATAAAAGTAGTTGAGTTTGAAATCAACTCTGTATTGAGAGTTAATATCATCTTTGTCTCATGTAACCAGACATATGGCATAAAGTTTGGTCCACATTACAGTTTATTCTTGCCAAAATCGTAGTGTTCCCTTACTCTCAGAAGTTGCGGAAAATCAGCCAGTCACTTTCGAGCTGGCCAGATGAAGAAAGCATTCTCCAGTGTTGCATGCTATATACATCATGCTGAGAATCAAGCAGTCTGAGGCTAGTTCCATCTATTAGTATGCTAATCAGATGTATTGTATGTCCATGTCAGGTAACTGCTTGGGCTCGTCAGCACCAGCAGAGACTCTCCAATGCACTGGCTGAACTGATGTCCACTCAGGAACTTTTGGAGAATTTATTGAACTGGCTCCAGTGGGCTGAGACCACCCTTGGTGAAAAAGACAAGGAGCCTCTCCCTCAAGAGTTGGAGGAGGTTAAAGCGCTCATTGCTAAGCACCAGGTACCATCAGAGGCTATATGAAGAGCTCAATGTAATGTCAATACATTAAGTAGACACAGGATTTGTGGTATGCATTGTATGGACAAGCTGTATATGTCTTTGTTGTGTAATAGACTTTCATGGAAGAGATGACCAGAAAACAACCAGATGTGGACAAGGTCACCAAAACTCATAAGCGGAAATCTACAGCGTATCCCCCGGTTCAGTCTCATATACCTGTTCTGGAGAAAGGACGAACTGCAAGTGAGTATCACCATCCAAGCTGATCTTTCTCCCTAACATATTGTTTCCACCATGTTCCGCCTTTCAGTTGCCAGTCGCTTTATTGGGAAAGATATCGCCTGATAGATACTGTAGAATGTGTATGTGCATTAGCTGGGCCTGCATGAAAAATACAGTTTTTATGCCTAATTTGAGCCAAAAAAAATCTTTCCAAGTTTTTTTGGTGACTTGCCATATGTTATATTGAAACGTAATCTTCACAAACAGATTTGTAAATTCTGTTTTTTTTTCCGGGGCAAGATTAGGTTAGGGGTTATGGGTCTGCGTTAGGGCTAGGAACAAGGGTAAACTTTTAGCCTTGGAAGTTAAAGGGTTGGGGTGGGGTTTTGGGCAATGAATATTGTTTCAAGACCAATAAATTATGTTGATTCTGGAACACGTCGTACAGTACTTGGCTATATGCTTTGCGTATAGATCAATGCAAAGACCAAGTGTAGCCTATTGGTTAAAGATCCATAGGTTATTGTTTAAAATCCCTCAATAGGTGATATGAGCTATTACCAATTGCCAGATCGTAATGAACCCACATCTCTACCTCTACCTCACTGATTATGTACTTACATTCATGGGTTCTGGGACAAAATGTATGGGTTGGCCCCCCTTCCCTTGAAGGTGCGGTTACATTTGCACTGTGAAATTGGAAACAAACGAATTGCCAAACAGCCTCTTTTTAGTGCTCCACTTTACACTCTGGGTGAGTTAAGTTAAAAGAAACTTGCTGCTAAAATTATATCCTTGTAAATATTCAGTGTAGCTGTGTATGAAGCACTGCCCACACAGAGATCACTGCCAAACCAGACAACTTTCTATTGGTCAATGTGGCAAATGTTTGTATCTAAGTTCACCAAACTTAAACTTCACACAAAATGAAAGAAAATTCTTCGCCACCGGAAATCCATTGAGATGACTGTATTTCAGTTAACCCAAACCCCAAGCCTAAACCTATCTGTCTGTGTAGTACTAATGTAGTCTTAGAAAGAAGATGCAAACTCTGAATCACACTTATCAATAGTTATGTGGATGTGATTACTTTCTGGTTTCTGTGGGTTGCCCCACATAAAAAGGTGAACACATTTGAAAATGATGCAAAGATATCTGATGGGAGATGGCGCTGTTTAGTAACTTGACAGAATGGGGTTAATATCAGGGTACTGGATCATGTCAGGTTTCTGTGTGATCACGTTGGCTGACTAGCCTGCCTTTACACTGTCTTTCCTACACCTTTGTACTAGCTCTTACCCTTCATAACAATAATGGAACTGTGTATTGTGGCAGTTCTTGTGGTACTTCTTAGGATGAATCACTTATTTGTGTATCTGTTTAGAACATTGTGTAAACTAAACAACAAATTTTGAGAAGCCTTAGACAGAAACTTCATTAGCTTGAGTGCACCAATGTTGTTATCGCCTGTTGTTTACAAATGATTGATCAAGCATTTTGTTGTTGGTTAACAGGAAAGAGATCCCCAACACAATCTATGTACACAGCAGCATCTCAAGCACCGATCGAGAAT